>NC_064808.1:103765619-103799417 GCF_023721935.1 Panthera uncia
AGGAAGGAAGGAAGGAAGGAAGGAAGGAAGGAAGGAAGGAAGGAAGGCAGGCAAAACTATTCTCCTATTGGTTTCTTTTAGACCCAGATAAATTAAGTCGACAAGAGCAGTTATTAAGGACATTGAAGATACAAAAAACCAACAAGATGGATCTCATTGATATATATTGAATCCCATTTTCTAGTAGAGAATGCCCCTTCTTTAAGAGTACACATGGAACATTTACAAAAATTAATACGGTAGTCCACAAAGAAAGTGATAAATTTGTAAAGATAACAGTGTGTTCTGACCACAATGCAATAAAACTAGGAATTAGTAAGATCTTTTAAGAGTCTTTCCAACCAGGGGTGCCTGAGTGGCTCAGTCTGTTAAGCGTCTGACTTCAGCTCAAGTCATGGTCTCACAGTTTGTGACTTCAAGCCCTGTGTCGGGCTCTGTGCTGATGGCTCAGAGCCTGGAGCCTGCTTGGGATTCTCTGTCTCCCTCTCTCTGCCCCTCCCCCACTCTAGCTCTCTGTCTCAAATATAAATAAACATTAAAAAAATTTTTTTAAAGGCATTCCGCTTGGTGATGTAAATAAACAAAAAAACCTCACTTAAATATCATGTCAAGGAAAAAATATAAAAAGGAATTGCAGAACTTCTGGTGGGCAACAATAAATACAATGCAATATGTTATACCCAGGGGATACACCTAGAGTAAATTCTCAAATAAAACTTCATTACTTTATTATCTGTATCAATAAAAAAAAATGGGTTAAGCGCTCAACTACAAAAGGGAGGGAAAGAACTACAAAGAAAGTCAAAAGAAAGCAAAATGAAAGAATTATCTGTGCTGACAGCTCAGAGCCTGGAGCCTGCTTAAGATTCTGTCTCCCTCTCTCTGTCCCTCCCATGTTCACACTCTCTCTCTTTCAAAAATAAATAAAACATTAAAAAAAATTTTTTAAAGATAAAAGCAGAAATAAATTAGAAAATGGAATATATAGCATCAATAAAGAAATAATCTTATCTTCTGAAAAACATGAATAAAATGGACACATTTACAGGTTTTTTAGTAAGCAAGGGTAGGAAGCACAAATATATAAACTAAACATGATAAGGGTTAAGTAACCATTAAAACAAGACACTTCTTAAATTCATGTAATTATATTGGCACAATTCTATGCAAATATTTGAAAACCTTGATGAAAACGAGAAAAAGAGAACTCCAGTCAAAATAAAAAGTCGACATAGAAAATCCAAACAGATCAATTATCATACAAGTAACTGAGAGGGTCTTCCACAAGCTACTCTTCAAAACGGCACCAGGACCAGATGGCTTTACGAACTATAGTGGAATACTACAAAACAGTTAAAAACCAGACAGTCTAATTCAACTGTTCCAGAGCGCAAAACAGGAAGGAAAATCAAATATTTTATGTCAAATATATTCAGTGATATAAAGGGCATATAGAAATAATATAAAATAGAAAGCTATGTATCATTCTCATGTATAAAAGCTGACATACAAATTCTAAGAATTAAAAACAGAATCTTATGTCAAAATATGTCATGATCAAAGAGTTTATATTGGGAATAGGAGATGATTCTGTATGAGGAAATCCATTAATGTAACTAATCATAGCAATAGGTCAAAGGAGAAATCATACTGTCATCTACAACACTACCAAAAAAGCATTTGAGAAAATTCAACATTTATTTCTGATCATACAAAGACAGTCCCACATACACACTCATTCACTAAAATAAGAATCAATTAAAAATGCACCTTAATGAGGAAACACTTAAGAGCGTTCCCATTAGAATAAGACACAATGCAAAGTCGCCCACTACTGCCACAACTATTTAACATGATACTGGAAAAATCAGCTAATGGAATGAGACAAAATACAGCAATTGGGTACTAAAATTAAGAAATGGGTATGCATATTAAGAAAATTCAACAGAATCAATGAAAAACTACTACAAAAATGAGAGAATGCAATTAGCAGGATTTAAAATTAATATATGGCATCAACAGCTTCCATATAAACAAACACTAGAATGTTATGCTATTTAAAAGAAGACAAGGCTCTAGCTTCAAGAGACAAACTACCTAGGCATATGCTGAGCAAAGAACATGTAACATCCCCCCCAGAAAAAATTTTAAACACTACAGAAAGATGAAAAAGCACATTTCAACAAAAGCATTCCGTGCTCTTATGTGAAGACTGGACACCAATGGAGGGATCAAGCTTTCACAAAGAAACAAACAGGTAAATTAAAAAGAGAAGGCACTCCTAAGGATGACTGCTTTCTCTTCAGTAAGCCAACGGTATGGCAAAAAGAAAAAAAAAAAAAAGAGGAGGTGGGGTAGAACAGGGCAGCAAAGAGATTAATCTGAATTAAAGGAAATTTAAGACATAACTGAACATAATTTGTGGGCCTTGTGTGGGTCCTAATTCAAGCAAACCAACTTTACAAAAATTTTTGATAACTGGGTAGTGAATGATACCGAAGATTTACTTTTTATGTTGCTAAACATGATAACAGCATGCTGGTTATATAAAAGAATGTCCATAATATTTAAAGAGGAGCTTATAAGCACATAGCCGTGAAATAACATACTTGAAATTTGCTTTAAAATAATTCAAAGAGAAAAACCAAAAGGGACAGAAAGCAAATACAGCAAAAGCTTCAAAATTATTGAACATGAATACCAATTTGTAGAGCTTCATTATCCTCCCTTTGATGTATTTTTAAAATATTTATAACACAATTATTTAAAAAAAAATCCGAGTGCAAGTAGTGAGCTTCAGGGAAGTGATGATTGTAGCTAATGAGGGAAACAGGAATTGGGGTGATCAGCAAAGAAAAGGTAAGAGGACTAGTGCAAAGGTCCAGCTCTGGGGGAGGGTCCCCACTTGGGTGGGGCCGAGTCTGTATCGGTGTAGGAATAGAAATGACAAATCGGTCAGGAGTGGCGTTTTTCTCCATGAGTGTGAGAAGAGAATCAAGGCATCACACACCTTCCCAAAGCCAAACAACCCAATCCCGTAAGGACCAAGCCAAACTCTTAAGCCCAGAGAAAATGGCTCATCAGTAACGGGGGAAAACAGGGAGTGCAGGGGTAGCATGGGGTTATGCAGCCAAAAATGGAACAAACCCTCTGTTCTCTGCACCAACTCTGTGGTTAGGCATTCCTTCTCAACCACAGGTGACAGTGCCTGCTCCCTCTTCTGATCTCTTAGAACAATAGCTGTGCACCCATCACTGCACATAATTAATGGTGACACTGGCTGACATTATGCAGCGGTTGCCTCGTGGCAAGGTAAGTGCGGCGGTACTGGGATGATCTCCTTGAATCCTCAGAGAAAAAGGAACAATCTCAGCAATGTTAGGTCTCAGTGAGGGAACTGGGACTTGAGTTCAGATGACCTGACGCCAGGGTGCAAGCTCTAGGCAGGGAGCAGTCCTGGGATCACAGCTTGCTAGCTTCAACCCCTTTGATTCTCTCTCCTTCAAGAAGGCACTTCAGCATGCAAACAAGTGGGGTGGTTTAGGGATTGCGCTGAATCTACCTTAATTCACAGGGGGGAAAAAGTTAATTTGCAAGCTTTAAGACTTCACTTATTACTACTAATAAGTTACCTGCCACAAATCTTACAATTGACTGTGACACAGACACATGAGTGTGTAATAATAACACTTTGAGAACTGTGTTCCTAACGCTTATTCCCCAAAACCCTTTCTTCAAGCTTCTCTACATTTAACTGAGCACTTTAGTTTTCTAATTTACTTCATTCATGAATGCCAGGTACTTGTGCCAGGTATTTCCAGTAAATTACAATCTCCTTGAGGGCCAGAATTAACTCTTGTGATTTTCTTTTTCAAACAATTCCCCAAGAAAACATCTAGAATGTGCCAGGCATACAAAAACTGCTTAACAAACATTCTCTGAATAGAACTGAATTACTAATGAAGTGACAGTAGGAAGAACAGGTAATGCCAGGGTGAGGTTTTCCTACACATAAAACCTCTGCATCAAGCCATCAGGCTTCTGCTGGAACAACACAGAAGAGAATCCAAGACCGCAGTCTGCATCTATGGGAATATAGAGGTGTCTACCTGCTGTGACAGAACTGGGTTTTTTTCCTCCCTCCCCTAGAAGAAGACATGGATGGAGAAGTTTTCTAGAACTGTGCCTGTGTAATCAGAATCCAACGACATACCTGGATCTTTTTTGTTTTAGGTCTGCACCCTAGTGCATTGTAATAGAGCATCACAAGCCTGTATTTGCCTAAATAAGACATCAGAACTCGTCACCCACACCTAACTCTATCAACATGTAATAAAATTGATTCTCTGCAATGAGAACATGAAGGCTTACCCGACAATAGAGCAGATGCAAATTTCTCAATATAGATTTCTAAGGTGAAAATAAAGTAGCTTATCTACCAAGCTGGGTAGTTTAAAAAGCTGAGAGCTGGAGAAAGAACACCTGAAGTATGATATGATTAAAAACACTCTGAAAGCTTAAATGGTAAGGCAAAAAGAAAACATTAGGATGTGCCTCATCTAGGGTAATTGTCACCGAGAAGATTCATGCTCTTGTCCTTGAGATCAGAGAGGCATCACCTTCTGCCTTCTTGGGACTTCCTGGCATTTAAGTTAAAGACATGAGATTGGGAGGGGCACCTGGGTGGCTTAGTCCATTAAACGTCTGACTTCCAATCAGGTCATGAGCTCATGGTTCCTGGGTTCGATCCCCGTGTCAGGCTCTGTGCTGACAGCTGGGAGCCGGGAGCCTGGAGCCTGCTTCGGATTCTGTCTCCCTCCCTCTTTGCCCACCTACCCCACCCTCCAACTCGTGTTCTGTCTCTCAAAAATAAACAAACATTTTTTTTTTAAATGAGATTTGGAGCCAGACAGTCCTGCCTATGGGCACTCAGCAAATGCTGGTTATCATTCCTACTGTCAAGGAGAGTAACTCTGAGCCCCTTCCCTTGCCCCTTGTCCTCCAGGGATGAAGTTGCTGCAGAGGATAGGTCAGTCCCTGTCTTCCTAATGGGTAGGAATCCCTCTGGGCTGTGACCTCTCTTTCCTGGTATGCACCTTGTGGGGACAAAACACTGTCCACAGTGCTGAGCCTGCCATCTCTCTTCAGTGCTTTTCCACCACCCCGATAGGTATGCAGCTGGGGGTGGCCTGAGTCCAATCGTGTTCTGCAGACCAAGTAGCTATCTCTGCCATTTCTTTAACCACTTTATCCATGTAGCCAATAAGAGTGCTTCGGATCCCAAGACTTGGAAGGAAGGCAGTGCTCATTAAGCTTCAAGCTCAGGCCCCAAAGGGGGTGTGAGAGGGGAGAAAAATGTTAGCATTTGAGCACTGCTGAGTCAGTCATACCATTTAACAGCTTCAAAGTCCTACCAAAGCCCAAATTGTTATTATTTTTACTGCTATTATTATTGCCTTTGAAGTGGAGATGGTCAAGGGTGTGGTCAACTGCCTTATAAAAGTTGCCCATTGTCCTAGGAGTCACCTGTGCTTCAGCCCTGTCTTACCCACACTCATCACTTTCTGAGTCATCTTTCCTACTATTCGAGGGTATCTTTTATTGAGTGCTGGGCACTGTACCAGTCATTTTTGTACTTGCCTCTTTTCATCTCAATATTCATTCATTATCCTTTACTAGCCATCCTGAGATTAATTCTCCCCACGTTACATAAGAGGAACTGAACAGAGAGGTTGAGTGACCTTTCTAAACCACACGGCTCTTGAGTAGGAGCCCCAGATCTGAAATCCAGACCTGTTTGACACCAGTAAGCATGCTTCACACTCAGGCCCTTGCTCTGCCACTCCCACCTTCAACACCTTGAGAACTTTAGTTGCATGGGTTTGGCTGGAATGGGATTCAAGGTCATGGGTTCCATCTCCGTGGAAGCTCAGAGTTCCCTCATCTGCTGATTCAATTCCCTTTTTCAAATAAGCACAGGGTGCATCATGCCCTACCTCTAGCCCACTCGAGAGTTTTCTCTAGACAGTTTCTCCATGCCTCAACATAAATTAGGTGTCTTTGTCTAAAAATCAGGACCTACCTCTAAATTTTCAGAGCAGGCATCACTTAGGGCACACGAGTTACCCCCCGTCACCTGTTGTTGGTGCTTACCACCAAATTTCACCCAAACACAAGTCCTGGGTTTAGGAGGAAAACAGCTCCCTCATCACGGCGATCCTGTGCTTGATAGGAGTTTTCGCCTCTTTTTTTCTTTCCCACTTCAAAAAAGAGGGGGAAAAGGATCTAGACACTGTAGTGTGATATTGGAAAAGGTCTCTTTACCACCTTTGGCAATTTCTCTGACAGAAAGAGAATTGGCTGTTTGTGACGTGATACCTCAGCCCTCTCAGACATCTCGAGAAAGACAAAAACGAAAATGTGGGCTCTGGGCTGAGCTACGGGAAGAATGTTATACTTGGGTAGCAAGATAAATGATAAAACACCGTGTGCTGTGAACCGCTGTTCGGCCTGAAGGGATCAAAGCTGGGCCTTCCTTTCAAAGAAGTTTGCCGGCCAATGGCTTCGACTGCATTTTGTGAGAACGCTTCTCTAACAATGCCCTTGCGACCACCTTCCTGAGTAGTCACCTTCTGACCTCGGGTCTCGCTGTGGAAAAGTAGTCTTAACAGGAAATCCGCAAGACTATCCACGCTTTTATCAGTTTGTAGAGATTATTTTAACCAGAATGATTTCATTATAAGCTTGTTGTGAATTCCTTCAAAAGAAAAGCAGAATCTCCAGAAAGGTGTCTGTGCAGATAGCACACACATCTCAGTCGCCCCTGAAATCAGCTGAGCAGGGCCTCCCATGTTGGTTCCTGAGAACTGAACAATCACTACAGCAAACAAGACTCAGAGATGTCAGGTGAATTCAGTAAACACGCAAGAAACTTGACCCCACACAATACCAGTCCCTTTCCAGTCAGGCTGAAAACAGAGAAGGAATGTTTTGAAACAGCATCTACAGGCGGAGGGTGGGACACTGTTCCACTGCCCAGAAGGCCCTTCTCCTCCTTCTTCAGCAAGCTAATCCTTCCTCATCCTCTAAGCCTCATTTCCAAGACTGTGGAATCTTCTGATTCCCCATACAGCACAGTGCTGCCCGTTAGCACGATAGCACTCAAAGCTTTAATCACCAGAGACACTGTGTCTCTCCTATTAGAACAGGCGGGAGGAAGCGTGTCTTTTTGCTTTTTGTCAAAAGAGCTCAACTCAAAGTCTAGCACACAGGGGTCGAATGAACGGACAGGTAAATGGAGTGCATACATGAATGAACAACTGAGCAAGTGAGTGAGCAAAGGTATAGGACAGCCCCAGGACGCAGGTTTGGAATTCGGCCCTGGTCCAGATCAGCCCAAATGACAGTGGGCCTATCTGCATCGGGAACAGGCCAAGATGATGATTTCCAGTGACTAGTTTCACGATGTGAGGATATAAATCCCACCTTTCTTCCCCAAACTCCAATACATCTACACATCATTCTTCCAAACCTCAGCCCATCTTCCCCCCTCTCTCAGCGACCCGTGTTGAGACACAGGCTCTTGAGCAAACACAGGTCTGCCCAAAGCACAGTGCCCCAGAGAATCCCACTTCCTTCTGGTTAGAACTCACCCGGCATCACAGCCTCCCCAGCTTTACCCAGCAGGACCGGAAGACCAGACCATCCATAAAACCCTCAACTTCAGAAACCAGGAGGTAGAGGGTAGGTAGAATGAGGAATAGAAATCTCTCGACCAAAAGCCCAAGGGCACTTCTGATGCCCCTAGGGCCAAATGGACCACCGGACTGAAGCCACAAGTGGTGACAAGCCCCAAGTTGTTTCAAGACAAACCGCAACCACTGCCAGCCTTTAGACCTCCAACCCAGAAGCTCATCGGCAACTATTTGCATACCTTTGTGTGCTATTTGCCTGATGAACTGAAAACCCCTGCTTTTCATTTCTCCCCAGATTCCCTATTTATATTTTCATCTCTGCCACCAAGAATTGCCCAACATGCAGGGGAGATACGGAGGGGAACAAGAACAGCCACCGCCACTGACTGAGGGACTACGGAAGCACAATCTCTCTGTTGAAAGATGTGAAGATGTTGTTTTCTCAAATGCAGAGGCCACCGATAAACAATTTAAACCTACAATCTAAATCCTCCAACTAATAAGCCAGCTGTCAAATCACTTGTCTAAAGCCGGCCCCAAAGAGAAAGGATACATTAGAAGAAGGAGTACAAAATGAGCCTCACTAATCATCCAGCAGACAAGGGATTTTATATCATTACCGCCCTTGCCAATATGCTGGAAGCTCCTGGAATACTTTCAAGATAAGCTCAGTCTGGGTATTTTATCCACATATACCATCAAATGCCGAAATATACAATAAGAAGCAAGAGGGCTTTTTCAATCTGACCAAGTGAGGTTAAGAGGGTTGGTCTGACCCATACCCACGAAAAGAGAGTGCGTTCATAAAACCTGCTTTGCTCGACAATTTATATATTCAGTTCCTCCGAGCGATTCTTACAGGTACATGCTTGGAAATAAAAGAAACCAAGGTTCAGACTGCATCGTTCCACTTTCGACTATTTACATTTTAGTGGAAGTTTTGTGTTGCTGTTTTTGCACTGTAGTACTTGAGGCAAGTCCATATGCAGCATAGTAATTTTCTCAAATCACACAGCAGAGATTCTAGAAAATGCCCCTTGCGCTCAAATCGAGCCATCACCGTACTCTAATGCAGTGTAACAACACACAATACGGTCATGCACATGATATTACACCAAACTGGGTCATTGCAATCATTCACCCAATGCTCAGATGCAAAGACCGTTATCATCAAGTAGCCAGGGAAAAGATGGAATCGATTTCCCAGGATCCAGTCTGTGAGCAAAGTATATATTGAAGAGAGAAGAAACAGTCTAGGACCTGGAGAAATGGCTAATACACACAACACCTTGCCTTCAGGCTGAAAGGTGGGATTCAACAGTCATCAACATTGGGGGACATGACCACGCACTGTGCCCAGAAACTCTCCGGATGCCTGCCTGTGATTTTGATTCCTGGTATGTGAGTGCTGCCTCTTCGTCCTTGACTGCCCACAAAATGGTTACCTGTACCTTTATGGAGTGACCCATGATTTTAAAGGAGAACTTGGTTATTATGAAGCTCGGTTTAATCTGCTTTCCAGATATTAATGTGAAGAATAGCCCATGTCAAACTGGTAAGGAATTAATATCCAAAATATATTAGGAACTCATACATCTTAGTAGTAAAAACATAAACTAACCCTATTAAAAAATGAACAAAGTCTCTAAGTAGAACCCCCCCGAAGAAGATATACTAATGGCCAACAGGTAGATGACAAGATGTTCTATTTCACTAATTATCAGAAAAATGCAATCAAAACCACAATGAGATATCACCTCATTATCTGTTATAATACTATTAATAGAAAGATAAAAAGCACTGGTGAGGATGTGAAGAAGAGGAAATCCTTGCACACTGTGGGAATGTGAAATGACACAGGCATTATGGAAAATAGCATAGAGGTTCCTCAAAAAATTAAAAATGGAACTACCTTATGAAGCATCAATCTCATTTATTTTTAATTCTTTTAAATGTTTATTTTTGAGAGAGACAGAGAGTGAGAGCAGGAAAAGGGTAGAAAGAGAAGGAGACAGAATCTGAAGCAGGTTCCAGGCTCTGAGCTGTTAACACAGAGCCCGATGCAGGGCTCAAACTCACCAAGGATGAGATCATGACCCGAGCCGAAGCCTGAGGCCCAACCAACTGAGCCACCCAGGTGCCACACCAAACTCACTTGTTAATGCACATCCAAAGGATATGAAATGGGGATCTCAAAAAGATATCTGTGTTTAATTCAGCATTATTCGCGACAAGATATGGAAACAACTTAAAAGTCCATCAATGGGTGAATAAAGAATACGTTTCCATATGTATAATGGAGTATTATTTACCTGTAAGAAAGGAAATCCTGTCATTTATAACAACCTGGATTAACCTGGAAAACGTAGTAAGTAAAATAAGTCAAACACAGACAAATACTGCATGATCTCACTCACTGGTGGAATCAAAAAGAGTCAAACTCATAGTAGTGGTTGCCAAGGGCTGTGGGCTGAAATGAGGATGTGTCTGGCAGGAGGGTATCAAGTTTCAGTTATGCTAGATGCATACATTCCAGAAATCTAATGTACAACACCGAGATTATAGTCAACAGAACTGTGTAGTATGCTTGAATTTTGCTAAGAAGGTAGATCTTAAGATCACGGTGCACACACACACTGTATACCTGGTGATGGACGTGTTACTTAGTTTGATTGTGGTGGTTATTTCCCAATAAGTATGTGCATCAAATCATCAATGTATACTCCTTAAATACATACACTTTTTCATTGTTAATTATACCGCAATAAAGCTGGGGGACAGAAGAACAGACCACATGTACTGCCTCTCTTACTTTCATTTGGGTTCTCTGAAGGATGACAGAAGTCGGTAGAAATGGTAAAATTGGGGTTCAGATGGAACAGTCACAACCACTGATTTTTTAAACTCATTTTTATGCATAAAGAACTTTCTCATCAATAATTCCAGTTAATAAAGATAGAAATCATCCCATCCTAACAGGTATGTTCTTGATCAAACCAGTAGATTGAATGATGTATCAATATTATATAGCATTAGCAGGGGTTGGGCAGAACCTCAAAAAACCCAACCACAACTGGGTCACCATATTCCAGGTTCTGCTTAGGCTGAGAACCGAACTCTCATTCGTGAAAACACAAATGAGACTGAATTGGAGGCATGAGTGCCAGTTTATCAACTTACAGTTAGAAGTATCAGCCAACACAGACCAGAACATGCATGTTAGGCAGGACTATTTGGCGGCTACCTTACCACATGCTCCTAGTGCTGAGCAGCTAGGATCCTGGAGCCTGTTTCAGATTCTGTGTCTCCCTCTCTCTCTTCCTCTCCCCTGCTAGCGCGCTCACTCGCTCTCTCTCGCTTGCTCTCTGTCTCTCAAAAATAAACCAACATGAAAATCCAATGGTGGGGGCATTAAAAGCCACCGCTAACCACATAATAGTGCTGAATGCCTGTTGCAAGAGTCTTTGTCCAATCAGAAAAGACTGGTTATCTTACTCACTAAATCTAGTACTTTTTTCTGACCAGAAAACAAAGGTTGTTGAGAAATGCTATTTTCATGACAGAATCACACCGTATTAAAGGAGACGAGATAGTATCAACAGTTTAGGTCATGGAACAGAATAGAAAACCCAGAAATGGACCCACAAACGTATGGCCAACTAATCTTTGACAAAGCAGGGAAGAATATCCAATGGAATAATGACAGTCTCTTCAGCAAGTGGTGCTGGGAAAACTGGACAGTGACATGCAGAAGAATGAACCTGGACCACTTTCTTACAACATACACAAAAATAAACTCAAAATGGATGAAAGACCTCAATGTAAGACAGGAAGCCATCAAAATCCTCGAGGAGAAAGCAGGCAAAAACCTCTCTGATCTTGCCTGCAGCAACTTCTTACTCAACACGTCTCTGGAGACGAGGGAAACGAAAGCAAAAAATAAACTACTGGGACCTCACCAAAATAAAAAGCTTCTGCACAGCGAAGGAAACCATCAGCAAAACTAAAAGGCAACCGACAGAATGGGAGAAGATATTTGCCAATGACATATCAGATAAAGGGTTAGTATCCAAAATCTATAAAGAACTTATCAAACTCAACACCCAAAACACAAATAATCCAGTGAAGAAATGGGCAGAAGACATGAATAGACACTTCTCCAAAGAAGACACCCAGATGGCCAACCGACACAGGAAAAAATGCTCCACATCACTCATCATCAGGCAAATACAAATCAAAACCACAATGAGATACCACCTCACACCTGTCAGTATGGCTAACATGAACAACTCAGGCAACAACAGATGTTGGCAAGGATGCAGAGAAAGAGGAACACTTTTGCACTGCTGGTGGGAATGCAAACTGGTACAGCCGCTCTGGAAAACAGTATGGAGGTTCCTCAAAACACTAAAAATAGAACTAGCCTACGACCCAGCAATTGCACTACTAGGCATTTATCCATGAGATACAGGTGTGCTGTTTTGAAGGGACACATGCACCCCCATGTTTATAGCAGCACTATCAACAATAGCCAAAGTATGGAAAGAGCCCAAATGTCCATTGATAGATGAATGGATAAAGAAGGTGTGTGTGTGTGTGTGTGTGTGTGTGTACACACACACACACACACACACACAATGGAGTATTACTCAGCAATCAAAGAGAATGAAATGTTGCCATTTGCAACTACATGGATGGAACTGGAGGATATTATGCTAAGTGAAATTAGTCACTCAGACAAAAATCATATGATTTCACTCATATGAGGGCTTTAGGAGACAAAACAGATGAACATAAGGGAAGGGAAACAAAAAGAATATAAAAACAGGGAGGGGGCAAAACAGAAGAGACTCGTAAATATGGAGAACAAACAGAGGGTTACTGGAGGGGTTGGGGGGGATGGGCTAAATGGGTAAGGGGCACTGTTGCACTACATGCTATTTGGATGTAAATTTTAAAAGATAAAAAATAAAAATAAATTAAAAAAGAGAGTCTAGGTCAGCTCCCCTTGTCATTCATTCATTTATTCATTCATTCAGGAAATTTGTATTGAGCACCTACTATGAACAAGGCAGGAGTTTAGGCACTTTGGATACAGTAGCAAAACAAAGTGACAAGAATCCCGATCCTAGTGGGACTTACTTTCAGTCAGGAAAAGATACAAAATAAACATAATCAAGAAGTGAACTTTACAGAACATTAAACATGCTTTGGGGAAAAAAAAGAAAAGACAAAGTAGAACCAAGCAAGGAAGAGCAGCAAGCATATAGAGCAGGGGCTAGGAACAACTTTGAAAGGTCAGGGAAGACTTCATTGAGAAATAGCATCTGAACAAAGTTTGAAGGCTAGAAGTACCTTAATCCTGTGGACAACAGTGGAAGAGTATTTCAGGCATAAGGAACAGACAGTGCAGGACCCTCAGATAGGAGTCAGTCCAGAAAGGTCAAGGAACATGGCTGGAGCAAACAGGAGGAGGTGTTCAGAGAAAGGATGGAAAATCAGGTCAAGCAGAGGGGCCCTGTTGGCCATTAAGAGGAAACCAAACGTACATCTACTATGAGGGAAACGAGGTTTTACGCAGAGGTACGTGACCTGTGTTCCTTCCACTTTATAATAGGATCGTTCTGGCTTCTCTACTGAGACCTTATGGTGTAAGTTGGAATGAAAGTTAGGCAGCTGTTGCCGAAATCCAGATAAAACAAAAAGGAGACTGACACCAGAGTAATGGTCAGAGAACTGTTGAGAGGTGGCAGAAATCTTAATCCAGACTGAGGACCGACATCACAAAACCAGGTGATGGACTAGATGTGAGATCAAGGAAGATTCCAGGGTTTGGGCACAAACAGCTATGAGAATACAGATGCCTCCAATACCCCCTTCCTCACAAGCTCCATCAGTCCTCGAATATGTGAAGCAATCGGGATCTAGGCTGTCCTAGCTGTGAATTGAGAATTTAGGCAATCGGGGGATGGTGGGTTAAGAAGACCAGGGTATACAGTTCCCATACTCTCTAGTATACTTTGCTTCTGGATCACGCCTTACACATCCCCTAAACTTGCCGTTTACGAACACTCTAACAAATAGTCATCCTCCTCCAACAGTTTAAGCGTCTAACTCTTGTTTTCCGTTCAGGTCATGATCTTAGGGTCGTGAGATCAAGTCCTGCGTCAGGCTCTGTGATGAGTGTGGAACCTGCTTGGGATTCATATTCATTCATTCATTCATTCATTCTCTCCCTCGGCCTCTCTCTCTCTCCACCCCCCTTCTCTGTTTCTAAAATGAAGACAAAAGCCAAGAAATTGCCATCCTCTGCGCAACGATAACAAAGCAGTGGATTTTTTTCTGCTTCAAGAAGTCCCTGGCTCTTGTTTCACAAACACTCATGCTTCAGGGTTACAGGATGCTCCCTGCAGTCTGGGTGGCCTTGGCCATCCACCCGGACAACACTGAAATGTGAAGGTGCATACTGCATTATCTCCTCAACTCCGCAGGACCTTAGTGGCCCCTCCACATGGTTTGTGGTTCTTCGTCTTGTCTCCAAGCCCATGAGAGGCCCAGAGAATCAGAAGGTTATTCATGTTGTCACTGGAGCCTGAGCCTGCACCAAAGCCCCGCATTAAGGCTTTCCTAACAAGAGAGTTTTAAGGCACTTCTAGCCACAGCCTCTATCACGATGGCCATGGCTAACCGAGGAGGGCTTTGTTTACACGAAGTCATAAGCACTGGTCCAATATTCAAAGCACAGGTAGGAGACAAGGAGTCCCATCCCCTTGGCGTTTCCTCACACCATGACCATTTTCCACTCTTGAGCTCCAATGGAGGGTCCCTAAGTAGGCACTGAGGAAAATTGAGGGTTCTGTGGAACACAGTTGGAAAACCAACAGACTATGGCTTTCTATAAGAACAATGGTACACACATAGGTAGACAGCATTCATTCCTTCCAGGTGGTCAGGCTTAAGAAACTAAAACCTGCACAGTCCTACAGTTTTTCCTATTTCTGTTAAATATACCCAAGCTCTCCGTCCGACCAACGCAGGCCATGTCTGCCAGAGCAGATGGACAGACTACAGTCAAAAGCCACTGCCAACTGTCAACATCCTTCCTTTTTGTCCTTCCAGAGCATGCCTCTCAGGAGGCATGTTTCAGCCAAAGTTCAGAGGATTTTAAGGCTGAAAGAGAATCTCCACGAAAGCCTTCATTTTCTGACCTCATTCTTTTTACAAGAGGCGGATCAAATTTCCTCACCCTTTTCTCCATTATAAAAACGGATTTCTCTGATGGCACGTCAAGGCTTGTGGCCGCAGGAGTGATAGAGCCAAGGAACCTGGCCAGGGCTGATACGGTCTAACCTTTTTCTCCAGAAAGGGCCATCTTTTGGATTCTCTGTGCCCAAGCATGAGGCTCAAGATCCCTTCCCAGCACTGCCTTTCCTGGTACCTCTACCTGAAAGAGCAGTCAACCTCATCAAACCCAAGAAGGCTTTACTTTGAATTCTGCCCCCTTTCGAATGGCTGCATGTGACTGATAGAAGAGAACATTCCTTATTCTACTCCTGAGCTGTACTGGGCCCACTGAGCCCTGAAGCAGCACTGCCTACACAGAGATTCACCAAGACTCTCCCCAAAACTGTTTCTTTAGCTTCTGACTCTAACTCACCTTGCTCTAAGAGCTCAAAATCAATCCAAGTTATTTGTCCCTTCAGTCCCTTCATCTTCTGTTGTGTCATCACCCTTGCACCTTTACAGAAAGGTCCTTCATTTCTCTCTCAACTGAGGAGGGCAAAGAGGTCCTCATGAATGTCATTTGATGACAACAGGCCCAGTGGAAAGCCGGCTGCCAGGACCCCCAGCCGAGGTGATGTTTGGGACACCCCAGCCACGGGACACCCCGCAGCTACACACAGGTGAGGAAACTGACACCCCACTCATCGAAGAGGTCACCAGTGACAAAGCTGACCCTTTGATCACCCTTAATCGATACCCTCAATTCCTTATCCAATGGACATAAACTCCCTGGGAAAAAATGACAGATTTTTCAAAGGTCAAAATATTTTATTATTTCAACAAAATTTAAGTAAAATCCATCGACAAGGCATGGATATATCACAGGGGAGACCAAAAAAAAAGCTACTTGTTCTAGAGAGATTATTTTTTCAGGCTGCTAGTGACTAATTTCCATCCTTCTTAATTAGCCCAAAGATGTGTCCCTTCACCTAAAATGTAGTGGCCATAAAAGCAGGAGGGCAGCAGGGCGAGTGTGTGACAGACAGCATCCCTCCCAAGCCCTGAAGTGCACGAGTAACGAGCTGGGTGGGCTGTGTGTGTCCGTGCAGCACAAAGGAACACAATGGAAAACAGCGCACTGACACAGCTTATGTAACAGCCTCTCAAAGGCTCTCTGAACTCACACAGTCAGCTGCTGTGCCCGTGGCTTTTACTCATGGGGGTCCTCAAGAAAGGACTTGGTTATTATTCCTCATACTCCAGAGCTCAATTATCTTCCAGTCCTTACAAGTCAGCAAGGCTGTTTTCCACCAAATTGCCAACAGTCACTTCCTACAGCCATCGTTCTCCGAACTCCCCTGTCCGCATAGACAATGGGTTCCGGCTTCTACTGTTAGACACAAACACAGCAGTTACTGGTACGACACGTCAGCTCTCCGGCTGGAAGTCAGGAAGGCAGTAACATTGAGGGCATTTTGCCGGCCAAATTCAGGAAAGAAAAGTGACAGCTTGACATTACAGGAGAATCTTGCGGGTACATGCCTGTTAAGAGAGGGCATCTTACTGGTCTCTACCTTTTAATTTATTTCTAAGAGAAGGCATAGAGGAGGAGGGGGCTGAAAGTGGAAGGAAAGTAGGATAGGACCAGGACAAGTGAACCCGGTTTTCTTTTCTTTTCCTTTCTGTGGTCTAATCCATGCATGAACACTATTTCTGCACACTGAGGATGCAAAAGAGTGTCTCCCTTCATATACTATGACCACTTGCTTACCTAGTGAGGTTTTCCTTGTGCGAAGCCAGCGCCAAACTTGCTTTTAAAACAACGGCAATGACGACAGTAAGGCAAGGCCGTATCACCGACCTATTTTCAGCCGCTGCACACACTCTGATCTCTCGCCTTCGCTCTGTCCAAAAGCACCAACCAGTGTCCCCGTACCTTTTTGTGTCTCTAAAAATGCAGGCTTTCAACCCTTCGTTATCTAGACTTTAGAGAGGAGGCTCAGATATGCACAGAACCCAGAAAACCGTGTCCTCCTCTCTGGACCTTCATCAGGATGTATCTGTTTCTGGTCACCAATGTACCCTGTGCACATGAGAGGTGCTCAACAAAAACCGACTGAACGAAAACATGAACCACACCCTCCCTCTCTGCCCGCTCTGCCTGAGGGAAGGGTCAGTACCTTCCTGGATTCTGCTTCATCGGTTTCTGACCTTTTCTCCAACGCACCAAGGCCACTGTGAATCCCACACTTGTTCTTCACAATGTGGCAAACACGCTGGTCATCTCAGTGGGTTGTCCTAGTTGTCCGATTATCCTATGTGTCTTAGTTGTCCTAATATCCTAAGTTAACTTCATGTGCTGTCTCATTCACGAGGCCTCCGCTCCCACGCCAGCTCAAAGTGACCTTCCTCCTCTGATCTGACCAGGCACAACGCTCATCTGTCACTGACTCGATCCCATTTCATCATGCAGATTTCAGACACGTTTGCCAATTATGTTATAAATGTGCCGTGGAAAAGGACCGCATGTTGTATCTCCCTTCCCTCCTACTCAATGCACACACTGTAGCAGAAAGTCAGTAACTGTGTGTTGAGGTGAATCAGTAAGAGCGCTTCCTATTTCAGTATTCTTATTAGGGTCTGTACATGCTGAATGGGTCTTTGACTGAGTTCTTAGAAACGGTATCTGACAAAGTCTTAAAGGAAGGAAAAAAACTGTCTTCCTGGTCATCCGAACAGCTGTATGCTTTAGTTAAAATGGTATGTGAGAAAACTATCAATAGTCGATACGTATCACCAACAACCCAGGGCCTAAAAGAAATCAGGCTGCAGGCAATAGAAATCATTCACAAATACTAAATACGTGGCCCTCAAAACTGATTTGTATTTCTACCCAACCCACTCATCAGATATTAAGCACTAATGGATAAAGGGAGGAGTGGTGGGCTTTTGTTTTGTTTTGCTTTTTACTGTTTATACTTTAGTGTCTGGTTATAATTGTATTGCCTGGAAGACACATTTATACGTCTTCAATCAAAAGCTCCTAAAAGGATACCATCATCACCACCACCATGAAGCTTCTCATTGTTCCTGATGGGACGTGCAAGAAGAAAACAAGGCAGAACTGATCCCTGTCCCACGAGAGGTTACAGCATTAGGCACACTGGCAGGAGCGTTCCTTACCAAGATCAATATATAGCTGATTCTCAACCAAAACCTATCTTCTAACTGAAACATGGCACAAAAGTCATGAGCTAATTAAAAGGAAATAGTACTGATAGGAAACGAGGTGGTCTTGAGGAATCTCCAAGCTGTAAAATTTAAACTGAGGTAGGTTCTTTGCCGAGTGCCACTCTAGGACCACCCTTAACAAGTAACATAATGGGAGTCCATCCACAAACAGCAAGGATGTAGACAGACCCGGGTTCAAATTTTGACTTTGCCACTCCCTAACTTTGGACGCATCATTAGCCTCGTGAGGTTCACTCTGTAAAATGTAAAAAGACTCCCAAGATATTTTTATAGGGATGTTGTGAAAATTAAACACCTACTTGACACTCAATAAACATAAGCATTATTGTGCGATTTTTCCCCTTTCACGTTTAATGCATAAAGCAGGCTATCAGGATCCTTTAACAAGGAACACACAAAAATCTGTTAGACGAGATTTTAAAGACTGTCAGACTCCTGGAGGTCGGACCTTCCATCAGAGGACCAAGAATCCACTATGATGGCAGCTCACGGGCATAAGTGCTGGGACAATCTGTCACTGCACCTGGCCCTCCCCATATGCGACACCAAGATCAAGACATGATTTGCCTTATATCAGCTTTTCATGTGATATGAACCAAGGAACACCAGAAAGTTCCCACTTCCCACATATTTCTCCAAGAGTCTCCATGGTGTTTGAAATTTCGCTTGCTTGGATAAAAAGACTTGCTTCTTGGATCAGAGTCTCAGAAACAGACCTTGCCAGATTCCTTTTTTCTTTTTTTTTTTAATTTCAATTCTTCAGAGAGTGATAATAAGCTAGCTGTTAGTGACTAAGCAGGCAAGCAGGGAGCATTACAGGAATAAGAAGGCTATCAAAAACAAAAGTGCTTTTATCTCTTTGGTTAGTTTTATTTCTAGGTATCTTATTGTTTTTGTTGAAATTTTAAGTGGGATTGACTCTTTGATACCTCTTTCTTCTGCTTTATTATTGGTGTATAGAAATGCAACTTATTTTTATATATTGACTTTATATCCTGCAACTTTGCTGAATTCGTGTACCAGCTCTAGTAGTTTTTTTGGTGGAGTCTTCTGGGGTTTCCACATAGAGTATCAAGTCATCTGTTAAGAGTTAAAGTTTGACTTCTTCCCTAACAATCTGGATGTCTTTATTTCTTTTTGTTGTCTGATTGCTGAGCCTAGGACTTCCAACACTATGTTAAACAACAGTGGTAAGAGTGGACATCCCTCTCATGTTCCTGATCTCAGGGGGAAAGCCCTCAGTTTTTACCCAGGGCAGACGATAGCAGCTGTGGGCCTTTTACATAGGGCTTTTATGTTGAGGTCTGTTCCTTCTATCCCTACTGTCTTGAAGGTTTTTTTCAAGAAAGGATGCTGTGTTTTCTCAAATGCTCTTCCTACATCTTTTGAAAGGATCATATGCTTCTTATCCTTTATTAATGTGGTATATGTTAATTTGCAAATATTAAACCATCCCTGAAGCCCAGGAATAAATCCCACTTGATTGTGGTGAATAATTCTTTTAATATACTGTTGAATTCGATTTGCTAGTATCTTGTTGAGAATTTCTGCATCCAGGTTTATCAGGGATATTGACCTGTAATTCTCTTTTAGTGGGGTCTTTGTCTCATTTTGGAATAAGGTGATGCTGACTTCATAGAATGAGTTTGTAAGCTTTCCTTCCATTTCTGTTTTTTGGAACAGTTTGAAGAGAATAGGTATTAATTCTTTAAATGTGTGGTAGAATTCTCCTGGGAAGCCATTTGGCCCAGGACTCTATTTGTTGGGAGAGTTTTGAGAACCAATTCAATTCCTTCACTGGTTATGGGCCTCTTCAAATTTTCTTTGTCTTCTCATTTGAATTTTGGTAGAGTGTGAATGTCTAGGAATTTGTCCATTTCTTCCAGATTGTCCACTTTGTTGCCATATAATTTTTCATAGTACTCTCTTATAATTGTTTTTCCGTGGTGTTGGCTGTGTTCTCTCCTCTTGCATTCATGATTTTATCTATTGGGGTCCTCTTTGCTTTTTGACAAGTCTGGCTGGGGTGGGGGGGTATCAATTTTGTTTTGTTTTGTTTTGTTTTTAAATAAAAACCAGCTCTTACTTTCATTGATCTGTTTGACTGTATTTTTGGATTCTATATGATTAACTTCTGCTCTAGTCTTTATTATTTTCCTTCTTCTGCTGGCTTTGGGCTTTATTTGCTGCTCCTTTTCTAGCTCCTTTCGATGTGTATTTATTTTTCTAGCTCCCTTAGGTGTGTTAGGTTGTATATCTGGGACCTTTCTTGCTTCTTGAGATAGGCCTAAACTGCAATGTATTTTCCTATTAGGACTGCCTTTTATGCATCCAAAAGGGTTTGGACTATTGTGTTTTCATTTTCATTTGCCTCCTTTTATTTTCTATTTTCTTCTTTAATTTCCCAGTTAACCCATTCATTCTTTAGTAGCTGAAAACTGTAGAAAGCTTATGAAATGAAACGAAGAAGACACCAAGAAATGGAAAAACATCCCATGCTCATGGATTGGAAGAACAAATATTTTTAAAATGTTGATACTACCCAAAGGAATCTACACATTCAATGCCATCAAAGTAACACCAGCATTCTTCACAGAACTAGAACCAACAATTTTAAAGTTTGTATCGAACCATAAAAAGACCCTGAAGAGCAAAGTAATGTTAAAAAATAAAACCAAAGCTGGAGGCATCACAATTCTGGACTTTAAGTTGTATTACAAATCATCAAGACAGTATGGTACTGGCACAAAAATACTTAGATCAATGGAACAGAGAACCCAGAAATGGACATACAAATGTATCACCAACTAATCTTCCACAAATCAGGAAAGAGTATCCAATGGAAAAAAAGGCAGTCTCTTCAGCAAATGGTGCTGGGGAAAACGTACAGCAACATGAAGAAGAATGAAACTGGACCACTTTCTTACCCCACACACAAAAACCAAACTCAAAATGGATAAAAGACCTAAATGTGAGACAGGAAATAATCAAAATCCTACCAGAGAAAACAGACAGCAACCTCTTTGACTTAGGCCACAGCAACTTCTTACATGATATGTCTCTGGAGGCAAGGGGAATAAAAGCAAAAAGAACTATTGGGACCTCATCAAGATAAAGACTTTCTGCACAGCAAAGAAAACAATCGACAAAACTGAAAGGTAACAAACTGAATGGAAGAAGATATTTTCAAATAACCTATCAGATAAAGGGTTAGTATCCAAAATCTATAAAGACAACACCCAAACTCAACACTCCAAAAACAAATAATCCAGTGAAGAAATAGGCACAAGACAGGAATAGACCCTTCTCCAAAGAAGACATCCAGATGGCCAACAGACACGTGAAAAGATGCTCAAAGTCATCATCAGGGAAATACAAATCAAAACCACACTGAGATAACACCTCACACCGGTCAGAGTGGCTAACATGAACAATGCAGGAAACAACAGATGTTGGTGAGGATGCAGAGAAAGAGGATCTCTTTTGCGCTGCTGGTGGGAACACAAACTGGTACAGACACTCTGGAAAACAGTATGGAGGTTCCTCAAGAAGTTAAAAATAGCACTGCCCTACAACCCAGTATGTGTACTACGAGGTATTTATTCAGAAGATACAAAAATGCTGATTCGAAGGGGCACATGCACTCCAATGTATATAGCAGTGCTATCAACAATAGTCAAATTATGGAAAGAGCCCAAATGTCCTCCGACTAATGAATGCCTAAAGCAGATGGGGTGTATATACACGATAGAATGCTACCCAGCAATGAAAAACAAAGAAATCTTGCCATCTGCAGCAAAGTGGATGGAACTAGAGGGTATTATGCTAAATGAAATTTGTCAGAGAAAAGACAAATCTCCTATGATTTTACTCATATGAGGAATTTTAAGAAACACAACCGACCAACCATAAAAGGTTCTTGAATACAGAGAGCAAAGAGGATTGTTGGAGGGAAGTGGCAGGGGATGGGCTAAAGGGGTGATGGGCACTGAGAAGGGCACTTGCTGGGAGGAGCACTGGGTGTCACATGTAAGAGATCAATCACTGGGTTCTACTCCTGAAACCAAGGCAACACTGTATATACTCACTTAAATTTAAATAAAATTTTAAAAATGATCCCAATCCTTTTAGAGACAGGCGCTAATAAAACTTTACCTTTCAAAAACCAAACAAAATGAAAACGCTAGTGAGCTCTAGAGAAAAATGTTCAGTAACTTCACGGCTCTGACCATATTTGCCCAGACAGAGGTGCTGCGTGTAAGAAAGCATCTCCCGCTGTAGGGGCTTGTGTGGAAGGTGATTTTCGCCAAAGGGCGCTTCATGCACAACACCCTCTGCCTTCCACCTGACTGATGTGCAACACGCAGGTTACATATTCGTGGGCACCGGCATCCCTAACTGCCGTGGAAGGGCCTTGTGCTTCACGGAACTCACCCCGCTTTCTGTGTGCCTGGTCTGGGCTCCGTGCCATCTACGGACATGGCAGACCCAGCATCATCTGCCTGGTCTCTCCAAAGAAAATGACTGAGGCCTAGGAGGACGTTGAAGACAGAAGGCTGGCGGTCCAGCAGAGATGGCCCAATACACATCACAGGATCGTGAATGCCACTGCTGATTAGAAGAGGCCAAAAGTTCTTCCACTGAAAGAGCATAGTTTACAACTCTAATAATTTATACATGGGCTCACTTTCCCTGAATAATTACAGATTATTATCCAGCTAATTACAGTACATGGTATTAAAAGATCTGGAATTCATCACCTCAATCTAGAAAATTACTTTGGCACGTGTTTTGAAAAGAAAATTGTGGCAAAGAAGCTCAGTTCCTGCCAGGGTGATACACTGCAGTGGTTTAGTGTTCTTTTCCCAGCACGAGACAGGCTCATACTGCTGTGCACCCTACAGATGTCCTAAAATGGAGATTTTAGCATCTCGGTCCCAAGTGATGTTTCTAAGTAAGGTTGCCATGTTTACCAAATAGAAACACAGGATGCCCTGTCAAATTTGAATTTTAGACAGACAATACACAATTTAGTTCAAGTATGTCCCAAATATTGCATAGGACATACTTCCACTGAAAACCTGTTCGTTTATCTGAAATTCAAATGTAACTCAGCATTCTGTATTTTATCTAAGACAACACTTTCCCCGAGAGAAATTTGAAACATGAAGTAATACTCTGAGACAATAAAAGTGTAGGTTTAATGAACAGTATCCCAATGTCCAAAACTGGATGATCCAACTTCATACAAAAATGTGAATACCCAACAGAGGAATCTTCAACATCAGGAAGAACGTGTCCATGGGAATTCTCAAATATAAGCCTTCATTCCTAAATCAAAGTAAAAAGAAAAAAAAAGGCAAACCATTCCATTCCTGTGTGGATCTGATCTTTGTGGAGGGTCCATAACCACCTCCAGTTCCCAACAATCTTTTCCATCAACGGGGAACAAGAGGGAAATGCAAAGGAAATAGAGACAGCGTTCTCCTGATAAGATCTACCACCTACACCCACCCGATCCCACCAGCTGACACATAATTCTTTTCCAGATGAAACCCTTATCCACCTAAATAAATTACCATTTCCAATTCCCCCACTATCTTGGCACAAACAGAAACACGCATGCTGATGTTGATACAGAAGTCGAGAGGGGTTAAGGGATAGAGTTTAAAAAGGCATTTTCTAATAATCAGGATAAAAGTATCAATGCCTCAGTTTTTTACTCCAAAATGACTTTAAAAACTACTAGGTGTAAGAAATAGTCACTGGCTGACACATTTGAAGAAAATATAGTCTAAATATAGGCAAAACTGGGTAACATTGACCATGGCAGTGGTCAAAATTCAAATTTCTAAGTATAACATCAGAGTGAGCTGTATGTAACCCCCATAGTTCAAAGATCCTTCATTCAACACATCCTTATCGAGCACCTACTATTGTACTAAACAACGTGCCCGGCACTAGGGTTACAGCAGGGAACCACAGGGGAGATCATACGCTTGAGAGGCTTATATTCAAGGCATGGGGTTGGGGAGGAGAGCAAAGACACAGAAAGCAAGAAAAAGACAAATGAAATAAGATTATTTCAGGCAATATCAAGGGCTGAAAACACGATTATATGATACTAGAGATCCAGGTTAGACGGATTCACATGTCCAGTGGCTTCCCCAAAATATCTCTAAGTTCAAGGTTCGAGGTAGGGGTATCTCCAATTCTCTTGGTCACCTCTACCACAGTTTTGCAGAATTTGCCCCATTTATACATTAATTCACCTAATTGCCTTGTCTCTTTTCAATCCTGGAGGTCATCACAGACATGGAATACAGTCCCTCTCCATCTCTGTCTATATGTGCACGCGTGTGCGCACACACACACACACACACACACACACAGCCTTGTGCATAGCAGAGTTTACTCAAGAGGAAGGACAGAGATAGGTCTTTATTCTACCACAATACAAAAACTTAAAACTGAGTATTAGACATTCTGTTCTGAACCATCCCAGGATACTGTGCCACACTGATACCTTCTTGGCTTCCTTATTACAGTCAAGTTCTGTTCATATCTAACGATAAGCTTTTTTACACCTTTTCTTGTTTTGCCTTCTACTAAACTATCGGTTCAGGGTCTCACTTTGTTTTTCAAGCCTTTTTCCAAATACATAGTTTCCTGTTTAAGAGAAATTTTGGTGCCAGCTGCTAAGATGATAATTTGTTTCAAAGAGCTACATGTAATAGGCAAAAATCTGTATTTTTCTCTGTCATTCTTGGGTTTATGAATTGTTAAAATCCCCCGAATTTGTGTTAACAGAAAGTGCGAATGAAACCAACACTCCTCCTCCTTGCATTCAGTTTCCCAAATCCATGTGTATCTGATAGATGTGTTCCTGGTGAATAACAAGCTCTCAATAAATGTTTGATGAATTTAATTTAATGCAATGCAATCTATGTATGCACCATGTAGAGCACAAGACATAGGACCGCCAACATTCAAAACGGGCAGCTGGTTTGCCACCAGCTGTACCTAAAAGTAGATTACTTTTCATGTTTTGTATTTTTACCATGAAAACGTACTCATATGGTATCTTTTGAAGCAAACTGAAGCAGAACATGCCTCTATCCTCTGAGATTTCACACATAAAAGACGTTCCACTCAGATTCAAAATTTAAAAAGGAACAGTAAAACAAAATACAGGTGATCAAGCCAGCATCAATGTCTTATCAGTGTTATCACAATCATCTCTAGCTCCACAAAAGTCGCCAACATCCCAACTGCCCTAGAATTTGCTGATTTCATTTATGATTCTCTCTTGCCTTTATGGGATTAGTTTGGCCTTTAAATCAATTTTTTTAATAACTTCTCACCCAGAAAATTGTTTTGCTGGTCTATATTAACTCTAGGAAACACTTCTGCTAGAGACCTGCTATGGGCTGAATATTTCTGTTCTCCCAAAATTTCTATGCTGAAATCCTAATCTCCAATGCGATGGTATTTGGAGGTGGGGCCTCTGGGAGCTGATTAGGTCATGAGGGTGGAGACCTTATAAAGGGATTAATGCCCTAATAAAAGAGACCCCAGAGGGCTCTCTCACCCTTTCCTCCATGTGAGAAGCCAGAAGATTTTATCAGTTTGACCTAAAGATACTCAGGTGAATTTATTTGAAGAAATACACATATTCAAGAGAAAAAATGGTAGAAGGTGAGTGAAAATTCTTTTTTTTTTTAATGTTTATTTATTTTGAGAGAGCGCATGCATGCAAAAACGAGCAGGGAAGGAGGAGGGGGAAGGAGGAGGAGGGAGGAGGAGGAGGAGGAGGAGGAGGAGGAGGAGGAGGAGAAAGAGAAAGAGAGAGAGAGAGAGAGAGAGACTATGAATCCCAAGCAGGCTCCATGCTGACAGCACAGAGCCTGACATGGGTCTCAGACTCACAAACCGTGAGATCATGACCTAAACCAAAACCAAGAGTCTGACGCTTAACCAACTGAGTCACCCAGGCACGACGTGAGGGCAAATGCTTTAAATCATCAAGGGACCATTAAGAAACTAGTCTACTTTCAACACGACTTCACCTCCACCTCTTCTTCCAACCAAATCCTATCCGCTCATCCAGTTCCAGTCCAAGTTTCCCATCTTCCATCTGAACCCCTACAAAATCCATCTGATGTGATACAGAGATGATCAGGTTTTCATCTGGACAAGCCTGGGTTATTATCCCAGCTCCTCCATTTCACTTTAAAATTAGACATTCTGAATCTGTACACTTCAGTCAGAGTATAGGACACACTGAGATATGGTACCATGGTCTTTTTATCTAATTTAACACGTGAACCTGATATTCTCAGAATGCTCCCCCACCTACAAGTAAGACTTCTAAGTCTGTGTCTCTGGGCGACTTTCCTCTCTGAATCTTCACGTCTTCACCTGTACTTCAAAGTGTTTGCTCATGTTTCCACGGGCTAGCACGTGAAAAGTGCCTGATATATAGTAACTGCTCCATAAAAACTTGCTCATTTGGTAAAAATGATTGATTTATACATTTCTTGATTAGAAAACTTTGTTCCTCCTAGGAAGGACCTGTAAAACCTTCCATCTGTAAACCCTGGGTAACTCTGTTCTTTCCCAGATTCCTACATCCGACAAAATTTATTAGTCAAAATATAATGTGACAATCTATTATCTCCCTGTCTCCGAGATCCCCCGACACAATATTATGTAGGAGTACAATGATCAACACAAACCATCTCTGAGATGTCCTGCGCTCACAGCATTTATCAATTCCTCCAAGGAAGAATCAAAAAGCATTTACATTGCTGAAGGTATAGAACTGCTCCCATCTTCAGCGGCTACCCTTTGCCTTAACTCAAGAGTGAGACACCTAATATGAAAGAGCTGCTTCATTCCTACTGACTGATGGTCATACAAACCTGAGGCATTTCTAACTGGTTCCTCCAAGTCCCCCACCTACCAGTATCCATGTGTCAGCCGTGTCTCCGCCTCAATGAGCAAAGAGCAATTCCATAAGGACCAAGTACACAGTTGTCCCCAAAGGAACGAAACAAGCTTAACTACGGAGGTTCTAATTTTTTAACTCTTTACTTTGAAATAGTTTCAGGTTTACAAAAGAGTTGCAAAAATAGTAGGGAATTCCAATATACTCTCCTCCCTGCTTCCTCTTTTTTAACTTTTTTAATTTTTTTTTTTTTTAAGAGACAGAGCACAAGGGGTGAGGGGAGAGAGAGACAGAGGGAGACACAGAATCTGAAACAGGCTCCAGGCTCTGAGCTGTCAGCACAGAGTCAGATGCGGGGTTCAAACTCATGAACTGTGAGATCATGATCTGAGCCAAAGTCAGACGCTCAACAGACTGAGCCACCCAGGTGCCCCTCCTCTAATGTTTTAATCTCATATAACCACAGTACAATTACCAAAACTAAGAAATCAACATTGCTACAATAATATTAACTAAACCATAGACTTCATTTTTTTTTATATTGAAATCATTTATTGATGTTAGTAATAAAACTTCGGTTGCTACCACAAATTTTGCATTACATTTGCTCAGATATCCTTATGTCTAGGAGGGAAAGTGCCGGCTCCACAATGTATTTTTTTTTTAATGAAATTTATTGTCACACTGGTTTCCATACAACAGCCAGTGCTCATCCCAACAGGTGCCCTCCTCAGTGCCCATCACCCCCCTCTCCCTCCCACCCCCCATCATTCAGATTTTCTAGATGTTCACTAGTAGCCCTTTACTACTGCAGGATACCATGCTGCTTTTAGTTGTCAGGTCTCCTGGACACTCCCCAGTCTGTGACTGTTCAGTCTTCCGTGACTTTGATGCTCCTGAAGAGTAATAGTACCGGTCAGGTGTTGTCTCCCAGTTTGGGTTTGTCTGGTGGCTTCTCCTGACTAGAGTGAGGTTATCCATGTTTGGGAATAACAGACAAAATGGGCCTGCTCAGTGCATCCTAAAAGAGGGTGCCTGATACCCCTAGGAGTTGTCACTGGTGACATCAACATGGATCACTTTGTTAAGAAGGAGCGTGCCCCGATTTTCCACTTTGGTAGAAAATTTACTTGTGATTAGTAAATATTTTCCTTTTGTACTGAGTCAAGATTATGCAAAAATCTTCTTCCTCCGCTGATTTTAACATTCATCAGTGGATCTTGTCTGCAGCAATTATTACTACGGGGTTCTAAAGGTGAATTTCCATGTCCCTCATTCTTTCTGCATCAATTAACTGACTTATTTTGTAAGGGAGAATTATCCCTTTATGTTTTACTCAGTGATTTATATGCACTTATGAATATTTTATTCTTTGAGTTATAATCCAATACTATTGTTATTGATTTTGTTGCTCAAACCATCCCAGCTTTGGCCAGTTTGAGTTTTGTTTTGTTTTGTTTCAAGGTTGGCCCCTGTGTCCTTTTAATATATCTTCTTCACCTTTTAAAAATTATTTTTAGCAGTTACTTTCTGGCACCACTAGGTGTTCCAGTGTCAACCACTTTTCCAACAACAGGAGCCCAGGTTTTTTCCTAATTTAATGTAGTTGGTGCACTTAATGGTCCTTGATTAATGGTCCTCACCTACAAAAATGACTGCATTAGAGAAACCACTTACCCTTCCAAAGCTAGTTGTTTCTTTCAGCTTCATCACATAGCATTTTGCATCCTTTTCTACTGAACACATCTCAATTTCTACCCTAAGAGTTCATCTACATTTCTGGGCTTCCCTCTAGATTCCTTGAGGACTGAAACTTCACTTACTCCTTTCTCCCAAAGACAGTTACTGAGCATCTGTTATACAATGCCTGAAACAGAATCAACTCACAGGATCCTCTTGAAATCAACGCTAAAAGAACTCTCAGTGAAGAGGACTACTTTGCTCATACTTCCTCAAGAAAGAAAATCACCACAGCATATGACTCAGGTCCCTCGTAACCACACTCAGAAAATAATACATTACCATCCATGAAAACTACTGTCTCCATCCCTTTTTCTGTCATCAACTCTTAGGGATTTATTAGCCTTTGAGATAAGTGTTTGCTTGGTAAATAAATGCTAAATATACGAAGACTATAATTCAAATAGTGACTCCCTAAGGACAGCATTATTTTATGAACTCTATTTAATGTTTCCCTGAGCTACACTGACTTTCATTATTCAACAGAGCCAGAAAATGTCTTACGAAGCAGTAAAAAAGGGCTATATGTGCTCATGTTTCTGTATAATTTCTATTCTGGATACATATAAACAGAGCTCAGTGTTTATACATTGCAAACAGGACAGATTGAAAATTAAACAAGTAATGAGGAAGATTAACTTCCTTCCAAGAGTACAACAAAAATTCTTTACCTCCGAAAAGAAATGTGCCACAGAAGGAACACAAAAAACAAACAATCAAACAACGTTATGGATTCCTTCTGTCAAACCCAATTACAGAGGATCACACCAGAGCCTAGGGCAAGACATTTCCTGTGGAGAGCAATATGTAAAGTTTAAATGTAGCAGACTTCCAAACCCTGAACATTTAGTCTTTATCACAAGAAACAAAATGGAAACGGATTTATAATGTGTCACCTTTAAATACTTCCAGGATTCCTAGATTTTAAAGTCAGTCTTAAGTTACATGTAGTGAACCTGTGCCTATCAGAAGAAAATAACCTGCCAACTTATGAAATAAAAATCCTAATTACATATCAGTTCTCTAGACTGATGAATGTCTGTAAAACAAAACAAAACAAAAATGCTGCACCACCATGGTAAGTGATTACATCCCTCTGAGGAGATAATCTATGTGAATTTCCATGACGTTTCTCTATCAATGTTACAGATCTCCTGAAGGTGAAACTTCACGAGGACAAACAAGCTATTATTATCCAACAGGACATAGAAGGTGTTTTCAAAAGTATGCAGCTAAGGTCAAACATATCACAAATCTCCTTATATGCATGCTGAAAATGCATCATCTCAGGCTCCACGTCATGTCTAAACAGCCTGCATGTTTTTAAAGGCAATTCCTCTGCATACCAAAATTTGAGAACCACTGAAATACAAGCAAAACTCTAATGGCTTTAACCTTTATCTAAAATGTGTGTTTAAGTATAGAGACAAGAAAATGACGATGACAAATAGTTCAAAACACCAGAGAAATAATTTTTCACTTTTATGATATTGGAACAGTTGCTCCTGGACATAATGGAACAACTAATGTAACGAGACGAGAATTCTCTTGCCACAAGTAAGCATAAAACTGGACGAAATGTATAAGATAACTGTTATCATGCAATCGACAATAAGAAACACAGAACCACAGTCCTTGAGAGAAAGAAAACTCAGGTCAAACCCACATTTGCTATGGATTTCTGCCTGGGGACATTTCCCCAGGTCGGGGAGGGGGTAACCATAGTGAGACAGCAAGTGGAGAGAAGCTATCTCTCGGAGTTGAGGAATCCAGCATCAGAGCTGATGACTTCTGAAGTGACTAGATGTTGTGGGACAAGAGACTCCAATTTGAAAAGCTTTGCAAAGTAAATGCCTCAGAACATTATGGTGGAGGAGGTTTCCCTCAAGTCGTTGGCTAAATGGGGGGCTGTTGGTGTGCAGAATGAGATTCTACAACATTTAGCAGACAGAGGTTCCCAGGGGAGTGAGGGCTGAATGGAGACAAGAGGTCACATAATCTAACTCCTGTCAGTACACTACCCATGATGTACAGCATATAATAAAAAAACAAGATAGACACATACAGTGGCCCAGAACCAAGAGAAGTAGGAGTCGAAAGAAAAAGACCCAAAGAAATCAAAGATATTGGAATTAACAGATAAGAAGTTTAAAACAGCTGTTAGAAATATGTGTAGGGATTTAAAGAACAAGATGGAGAATCCCAACGAAGAAATGAAACTATCACACGCACACACACAGAATCAAATGGAAATTTTAAAATTGAAAATTATACTTAAAATGAAAAATTCACCAAATGAGCCTAAAGTAGATTGGACCATGCAGAATAAATGGTAAAGTGACTTGAAGACAAATCAATAAAATGTATCCACACTGACAGAAAGGAAAAGATTTTAACAGAGCCTCAACTACACTTGGAAAAACAGCAAGTAGTTTCACATACAAGTAGCTGGAATCTCTGAAGGGGAAAAGAAAGAGACTGGTGTGGTTATTTTCAATAAATAATGGCTGAATGTCTCACAAATTGGTAAAATAAATCAACGAACAGTTCCAAAAACTTTGGAAAACCTCAGAGCAAGATAAATAAGAAGAAAAACTACACCAAGTTACATAATAGCTCAGCTGCTGAAAACGAAAAATAAAATCTTCAAAGCAGTCACTGAAAAATGATACATTACACACGGAGCGAAAATTAAAATAATGAAAGCTACCATTTACCAGAAACAATGGAGGGCAAAAAAAAAAAAAAATGCAATGACTTCTTTAGAGTATTTTAAAAATGTTAATTTTGAGTTTCCTATCTGGAAAAATAACCCTAACAAAGAAGGGGTTAACAAATATTTTCAGGTAAATAAAAGCTCAAAGAATTTGTTGCCAGTGCAACTACACTGCAATAAATGCTAAAGTCTTCAAACTAAAGAAAAATAATACAAATGGAAACTCCGTTCAACAGAATAGTGCTAGAAACTGCAAATACATAGATCAATTTTTTAACTATATTTTCTTTTAATTTTTAAAGAACAACTTATTGGGTGCCTGGGTGGCTCCATCGGTCAAGCATCCGGCTTTGGTTCAGGTCATGATCTCGCAGTCCTTGAGTTCGAGCCCAGCGTCGGGCTCTGTGCTGACAGCTCAGAGCCTGCAGCCTGCTTCAGAGTCTGTGTCCCCCCTTTCTCTGCCCCACCCCTGCTTATACTCTCTCTTTCAAAAAATGAATAAACATTAAAAAAAACTTTAAGAATTTATTGGTAAAGCAAAAATAAAAGCACTGTATCACGCAGAATTTCTAACACATACAAAAGCAAAATCTATGCATGTTCACTGCAGCATCATTTATAATAGCCAAGAAATCTAAATAACCTAAATGTCCTTTGATGGATAAATGGATAAAGCAACTGTGATGTATGACCTTCAAGGCATTATCCTTAGTGAAATAAGTCAAATGGATCAAGACAAATTCTGAAATACTTATGATCTTATATTTAGAATATTTTTTAAAAAACTCATAGACACAGAATACATTAGTGGTTGTGGGGCATGGGGTAGGAGTAGTTAAAACAGGTGAAGGTGGTCTAAAGTTACAAATTTGCAGTTATAACATAATTAAGTCATGGGGATATAATTTATAGCAATGACGAGTATAGGTAATAACACTGTATTATAATTTGAAACCTGCTAAGAGAGTAGATAGTAAAAGTTCTCATCCCAAGAGAAAAGTTTGTGGGACACCCGGGTGGTTCAGTTGGTTAGACTTCAGCTTAGGTCAAGATCTCACACTTCGTGGGTTTAAGCCCACACTGGGCTCTGTGCTGACAGCTCGGAGCCGAGAGCCTGACTCAGATTCTGTGTGTCCCTCTCTCTCTCTCTGCTCCCCACCCTGCTTGTGCTTTCTCAAAAATTAATTAAGTAGGGGTGCCTGGGTGGCGCAGGCGGTTAAGCGTCCGACTTCAGCCAGGTCACGATCTCGCGGTCCGTGAGTTCGAGCCCCGCGTCAGGCTCTGGGCTGATGGCTCAGAGCCTGGAGCCTGTTTCCGATTCTGTGTCTCCCTCTCTCTCTGCCCCTCCCCCGTTCATGCTCTGTCTCTCTCTGTCCCAAAAATAAATAAAAAACGTTAAAAAAAAAAATTAATTAAGTACATAAACAAAGAAAATTTTTAAAAAGTTTGTAACTATGTATACTGATGGGTATTACTTAGAATTATTGTGATCATTTTTAAATTAAAACCTATGAGTGGGTATTGCTATGATTGGGAAAAGAAAAAGAGAAAACTGATTAAACAAATAGAGAAGAAATAGAGAAGATGCTACAAACACAGAGAATACTATGATTAAGACAGTATTGTCAAAATACAGTAAAAAAGGGGGGAAAAGGGAAGAAACCTAAGTGCCATCTGAAAGATTTCCACCATAAATAGAAAGACAGAGGAAAATTTTTAAATACCATGAGCTGAATAAATTTGAAAATACAAAATTTGTGGGATGCACCTGAAGTAATGCTTAGAGAGAATATATAGGTTGAAATTCTTGTATGAGAAAAGAAGAGAGGTTTAAAGGTGATGACCTAGAGTTAAACAGAAAGTACAAAGACAGAATAAGGTTAAGAACAAAAATCAATATAATCGAAAATAGGCAAAGTATAGAGATAATCAGCAAAACGAAAAATCACTTCTTAAAAAGACAAATAAAATTTGAAAACTTCCAGCAAGAATGATCAGGAAGAAAAGAAGAGAAAGCGCAAGTTACCAACTGGAGAACAGAAGAGAAGCTGGTGCTATAGATGGTACAAAGCAGAGGTCAGCAAACTAGGGCCCACGGGCCGGATCAGCCACCACCATTTCATAGAGCCCGAAAACTAGGAATGGCTTTTATACTTTAAAATGGTCGAAGGGGAAAGAAAGAGAAAGAGAAAGAGAAAGAGAAAGAGAAAGAGAAAGAGAAA
>NC_064808.1:103799427-103816192 GCF_023721935.1 Panthera uncia
AGAAAGAGAAAGAGAAAGAGAAAGAGAAAGAGAAAGAGAAAGAGAAAGAGAAAGAAAGAGAAAGAAAGAAAGAAAGAGAAAGAAAGAAAGAGAAAGGAAGGAAGGAAGGAAGAAAGGAAGAAAAAGAAAGACAAAGAAAGAAAGACAGAAAGAAAGAAAGAAAGAAAGAAAGAAAAAGGAAGGAAGGAAGGAAGGAATGAAGAAGGAAAGAAAGAAGGAAAGAAGGAAAGAAAGAAAGAAAGAAAGAAAGAAAGAAGGAGAGAGAGAGAGAGAGAGAGAGGGAGGGAGGGAGGGAGGGAGGAAGAAAGAAGAACAATATTTTGTGACACATAAAAATTATAACACATTTATATTTTAGTGGCCACAAATAAAGTTTTATTCAAACACAGCCAGGCTACCATTTATATAGTATCTATTACTGCTTTCATACTTCAACAGCAGAGTTGAGTACTTTTGACAGAGACCAAATGGTTAATAAAGGCTAAAAGACTGAATAACGAGCCTTTTAGAAGACAACACTTGGGGGCGCCTGGGTGGCTCAGTCAGTTAAGTGTCCAACTCCAGCTCAGGTCATGATCTCACAGTTCGTGAGTTCGAGCCCCGCGTCGGGCTCTGTGCTAACAGCTCAGAGCCTGGAGCCTGTTTCAGATTCTGTGTCTCCCTGTCTCTCTGACCCTCCCCTGTTCATGCTCTGTCTCTCTCTCTCTGCCTCAAGAAAATAAACAAACATTAAAAAAAAAAATTAAAAAAAAGAAGACAACACTTGCCAACCCCTTCTATAAACATTAAAACACAGGGGTGCCTGGGTGGCTCAGTCGGTTAAGCATCAGCTCAGATCATGATCTCATGGTTCATGACAGCTCAGAGCTGGAGACTCCTTTGGATTCTGTGTCTCCCTCTTGTTCCACCCCTCCCTTGCTCGCTCGCATGTGTGCTCGCTCTCTTTCTCCGTCTCAAAAATAAACAATACACAAGTTTTAACATTAAAACATAATAAGGAAATATTACTTAATACTTTATGTCAATAAATTCAACAATTCAGGTGAAATTAACACATTCCTGGAAAAACACAACTTACCAAAACTGACACAAGAAGAAATAAAATATGTGAATACCTATTAGGTACTGAATTTATAATTAAAAACTTTCCTCCAAAAGTTTCCTTTATTATTTATTTTACCCTCCACATTTAGGTCTGCAATCCATCTAGAATTAAATTTGTATATGAAACCACTTGGACCTGGAATTTGCTTTTGGGGATTGGAAAAGAGTTTTTAAGCAAGACATAAAAAGTACCCATCAAAAGGAGTAACAGTGAGATGTTGAACTTTATTCAAAATTAAGAATTTCTGTTCATCAGTAGATTCATTTAAGGCAAGCCACGGATGGGAGAGGACATTTGCAATTCGTATCACTGGCAAAATATTTGTGTTCTAACGATAACACAAAAAGACCTCCTACAAACCAATTTTTTAAAAGGGCAAAATAATTTTTAAATGAGCAAAATAATTGATCAGTCACTTCACAAGAGAAGAGAAGCCAACAGGCACAATGAAATTGCCGGCCATCGTTATTTATGAGGGAAATGCAAATTAAAACCACAGTAGTAGACTCCTGTTGTTGACAGTTGAACATCTCATCATCCTCCTGGGAGTATCACAAAACCTTCATAATCAAACTTTCTTTATAAAACCACCTCTTAATTCTCAGCTGTGTACTCTGGGTGGATTCCACTCAACCTGAACTCTGGGGACAGAATTTGACACAGCTCGCACAATTAACATATCCTGTTTTCTGGGCCAGGATATTTGGTATGACCATGAAACCTAATCAGAGCCAGTGAAACATAATGCTGCAACGTGAAGCTACTGTTTCAAGTGAAAGCCATCTCTTCTTTCTTCAACTGCAAATACCAGAAGAGATTTTTTCTTTCTTATTGGATAGAAAGTGACAAACGGAGACTCTGACTACAGTAGAGCAGAGACTAGAGTATCAAGTTGAGCGGCAGTTCGGTGGTCAAGGCAGGTGGGGGATGGGTGAGAGAAACAAAAATTTTCTATGGTGCTATTTTAATGGTTATTTATTTTTAAAAGAGAGAGAGAGAGAGAGAGAGAGAAAGAGAGCAGGGGAGGCGGAGAGAGCGAGAGGGAGGCAGAGGACCAGAAGCCGGCTCTGCGCTGACCATGGAGAGCCTGATGACGAGCCGCGAGATCATGACCTGGGCCGAAGGTGGACGCTTAACTGACTGAACCACCCAGGCTCCCCTTTATTGGACCAAATCTCACATGAGTCTGCTCTTGCCCCTGGTCCTTTCACACAAGTCGGCCCATGAATTTTGTCTAATACACAAGCCACTGTGATCTGGATTTTCCATGGACGCAACATGGGGTCCCGAGTCATGACATTGTCACCGGATATTTTAGTCCCAGGGAACGTGCTCAGTGCTTTACATAATTGATCTCTAAATTTCAAAATGCTTAAGTATTATGACCTCTGTTTTGCCAATGAGTAAACTGAGACACAGAGTTGCTGAGTGGTCAGGAAGGAGGCGCCTGAGCATGTAGCTGGCTCTTCCTGCATTAAGCCTTGGAGTCAGGAAAGCCTGGCCCGGCGCAGAACAGAAGCTACGTCAGCATTTTCACTGCCTGAGCAAGGGCTTGGAAGCTGAGGCACATCGTTTCCTCCAACGCAACGGCCAGGAAGAGCTGAAGAGCGTTTTATTATTATTTCAAAGTAAACAGCAAAGAATTAAGTTTATCTTAAAAAAAAAAAAGAGGAAGAAGAAAAGAAGAAAAGCATTTGGTAGATATTCTGAGAGAGTCCTTTTTTCCCTTCCTTTTGAACTCTTTAGGATCAAGTTAAGAGAGCCCAGGGAAGCAGCAGACTGGAGTTGTTGTCCTGCTTTTGCAGCTCAAGAGAGGCACGATATACTCCGAGACCCGTTTAATGGAAGAAATAAACAGCAGACACATAAATCCGTGGGCTTCCACGGACCGCCTAACGGTCCCTGTGGCTCCAGCAGGTGCTCCATTGGCCACGCCATTAATTTTTACTGTCATCTGTAGACCCCCCCCCGCCAGCCTGCCCTCAGCACTGCCTCTTTCCTGCTCACCAACCCCCCCACCCACACATGTTTCCCAAGCGCACAAGTTCTGACTTGACCGAGGGGAAACTAGGCAAAGGCTATTCCTGTTATGAAGAGGCAGAAAAGAAAGAAAAAAAAAAGAACAGAAAGGTCAGCTTTCCTTCAAGATTCTGACAGAGGCAATGGAGTAGGATCTGACTGGTTCACTGAAATAAGAAACCAAGCAATTTGGGGCCTCTGTGCTGGCAGTTTTCCCAAACAGCAAACTGGCATCACTGGGATTTTTAAAAAAATATTTAATTACCTGTCCGACTCTTGATTTCACCTCAGGTCATGATCTCACAGTTCGTGAGTTTTAGCCCCGAGTCAGACTCTGCACTGACAGCATGGAGCCTGCTTGGAATTCTCAGTCTCCCTCTCTGCCCTTTTCCTGCTCACACTCTCTCTCAAAATAAATATTTTTAAAAATATATATGTGGGGTTTTTTTCAAATTATAAAAAAAAAAACCTGAGAATAATATAGTTTTACAAGCTTTGCAGTGTTAGGCATCTTTCATATGGATATGGTCTTTTACAACATATTAATGGCTAGGCAGTTTGTTACATGTATAATATGATAATCAGCTTAACCAATCCCATTCTGTTGACATTCAGATCATTTCTAAATTTTGAACCTGGCCCAGACACCTGGCCATGCTGGGGCTGCCTTGCACTGAAGTACACCCTTTTTTTTTTTTTTATTTAATTTCAAACCTGCCATGTTGAGTATTTTATAGTATAATATCCTACTCCTGTGATATTATTTCCAGTGGATAAATGCCTACAAGTCAAATCTCTGAGTCAAAGATAAATATTTTTTAAGGTATTTAGTGTGTATTACAATTCACCCTCCTGAAAAATGTAAAAATTCTCATTTATAGACTCAATCTTGAAGTCTCACCTAGTAGTTCAGTTGATACACTAAATACCTCTAAGTGTTTACATCAAGGGTCATCTGTGGTTTGTATTCTTTTTTTTTTTTTTAAGTTTATTTGAGAGAGAGAGCAAGCCAGGAGGGAGGTGGAGGGGGTGGGAGAGGGAGAGAATATCCCAAGCAGGCTCCATGCCATCAGCTTGGAACCCTACCTGGGGCTTGAACCCACTCACCATGAGATCATGTCCTGAGCCAAGACCAAGAGTCAGATGCTTAAGTGACTGAGCCACTTAGGCGTCCCTGGTTTGTCTTCTTAATAGAAGGGGAGTTGGGGTCTATAAGCTCTTTCTTGAATGACGAACATGACTATCAGAACTTACACAGATACAATCTCTTTATTTCTTCTCTAGAAAGTGGAAACCCACATTTATTGAACACCTGTAAGTATAAAATATGGACATATTAGACACAGTAGATTCTCAATAAATATCTGTGAATGAATGAATGAATGAATGAACGAGTGGAGAATAGCTGAGATTTACCCAAATCAGCCCGAGTCCACGTCCCCTGTTGACAGTGTATTACAGGACAAGATCAGAGCCAGCCTGACTCATAGTGAGTCTCCCATGTGAGAAGCACCTTGGATACATACTAAGAACCCTACCTCTAAATGCACCAATCGGACTCTCTCCTCAGAAGGTAAGCTGTGAATGGAAGAGATCCCAGCCCTCCTTGGTGGGCAGCATTCATCTCAAGAGAGATCAGAGTCCTGCTGCTGAGACCTCCAGATCTGCCCCTGTCCACCAACTTTTTAGTTCTTCCTTCAGTCACATGAAAGGCTTCAGGAATCTTCCACTGCTTTTCCTTTTTTGTTTTTCTCCTTTTTTCTCTTTTGGCATAAGCTAGCCAGCATCTGTTTCTACAGCTTGCAACCAACAAATGTGACGTTACGTAGGACCTGGACTGCCATGTACCTGCAGGTGACGGCAAGGCCTCCGAGGAAGAAGATGAATTCTTCACACAACGGTGAAAGCCCCTGATATGCAGACCTGCCTCACAAATAGGGACCAGTTGCTGGTGGCAGACTGCTGATAGCAAGCTTCCAGATGTCTCGTTACCAGAAATTCCAAGAGAACGTGGGCATAAAACTGCATAAATTTCAGACATCTCAGAGGACTGTGCTTTCATTGTTCTTTTCCCATATGTTACAAAAGAACAGTCTGTATAGCTCTGGATGTGTGGCAAGCCCTAACAGTGGCGAAGTCAATTTTCCTATCAAAAAGCCTACAGAAAGCTAAACTGTTTCTTTCAAAGGCTGTAAGGAGAGCTCATACCTTCTGCAAACTAATTACGAGAACGAGGTGTCCTTAAATAAACCTGCCCAAAGTGAAAAGCCCTGGGCTATGACTTTTTAATGTTATATGATTTTTTTTATTTTTTAGTGGCTGCAGTTATGGAGCATTATGGAGAATGCAGTTGAAAAATTTGAAAACTGGGAGTTAAATCATTTATACGAAAGAAAGAGAAAGAAAGAAAGAAAGAAAGAAAGAAAGAAAGAAAGAAAGAAAGAGGAAGGAAGAAAAAGGAAGGAAGAAAAAGGAAGGAAGGAAGAAAAAGGAAGGAAGGAAGAAAAAGGAAGGAAGGAAGGAAGGAAGGACGGACGGACGGACAGATGGACGAACCGGTCTCATCAGGTCCATTTTATACAGCTTATTCCTTTACATCATTTCTTGGATGCATCTTTTCTCCCAAATCCACCCCTATCACCTGCTTCTCAAATTAAGGCTCCAGCTTCTACTCTCCAACCCCTCCCCTCTCCAATCCATTTTTCACAACTATGTAAGGCCAATCTTTCAAAAATGCTAATTTCCCAGGCTTTTCCACTGTTCCAAAACCTACTGAAGGAAGATTTTTTCCCACACAGTGGGAAATGCGTGGGCCCAAATCCCTGCTCCATCAACCATCAGCTGTTTGAATTTACATAAGGAATTTAACATCCCTGAGCCTCAGTGTACTCATTCCTAAAATGGGAATAATACATGCCTTAAAGGTTGTTATCAATAATTGGGACACAATTAGCCAAGTGCCTGGCCCTCCAAAAGCTCTCAAGAAATGTCACCCTGCTTTCCCCTCTCTAGTGAACTTCAGGTGATACGATCCTCATGATCTGACCCCACCCTCCACACGCAAGCACGCATCCCAATAACTTTGGTACGTGATTCTGTGCCCCAACTAGGTTCCCAGCCCTCCTCACCCTCTTTGCTCCCTCTACCCCTTTGCTGGCTCCCCATGCTCATTCCCCTCCCATGCCACCCACTGTCCTCTCCAACCTGCAAATCCTGTAAAAGTCCAGCTTAAGTCCCTCCCTCTGCAGACTCCTTGGGCACAAAGATTTCCCCATTTTCACAATTATGCATTGGGTATCAATTTCCCAGGCCACAAACAGGTGTCCAGGAAGGTAATTCTCTTTTATTTTCCTGTAATTAAATGTAATTTCCATCTCAAGCCTCCATACCAACTAGAGGTATTAACTTAATCGTGGTGCTGTTAGGCTTTCCGTACTCAGATCAGAGATCTCTCACTCGTGTGTTTCCAGCTTCCTCTTCTGCATGGAGTTGCATCTAAATTCCAACAAGGTTTATACCTAATGCTTAGGTTGGGGTACAGATGAGGAGGATCTTAACACCTTGGCATTGTCCACTCTTGCTTCTGGCACCTGCTGAGAGGGTGACCCTGACTCACTGTCAGGGTCTTTCCCCACTTATATCTGGTTCAGGCTTGAATTCCCATGTGGTTCTGGTTCTACAGACTAACCCAGAATCCTGGGCGGCATCTTGCTTTCCATCCACAAAGCCCAGTCAGGTCTGCTGGGTCATACTCCTGGCCTCTCTGGGGTGTCTCTTCATCAATGCCCTCCTGTCCTGGAGGCAAGGGAACCCTGCTAAGACTTCGGATTCCCAAGACTCCAAATAGGGAAGCAGGACTCAGCTCCGCACTGCTCTCAGAGCCTCCACTCCATATGGGGAGTCTACTACTCTCACCCAGGTCGGGCTCAGACCAACTACAGGGTACATCACCCCTTATCAGACACCCACACTAGTTTCCAACTCTATTTCTTTTCTAATCCATTCTCCTTTCTTGTCCTAGGAATAAGTTCTCTCTTCTCATTTGAAAAAACTGGTTCTGACAGATTCTCAGTCTTAACAACTCAAAATTCTATGTCTTAGTTCTTTGGGTTTTAACTTTTGAGCTGGAAAAAAACATTGGCCTTTTATCTACTGGCTCTGCCATGGATTTCAAAGCCTGTTATGGAACACTAAAGCTAAATATTGACCCATCCCTTCCCTGAAGCTGTAAGCCCAGGATGCCCTAGCTGCCACCTGAAATAAATGGATGGGTTACGGTGCAGAGGAAAATATCAGGAACAAAAACACAAAATAAATGAAAGATTTCGGTGCAGAAAAGAATTATACAGAACAAAAAGAACATTGGTGGGTATCAAACATCACCCCTACCACACCGGTCACCTGGTTAATTTCTATAAACCCTTCAGCTCTCTGCTGAGATAGCACTTCCTCTGAAAACCTTTTTCCTGCTTGACCTGCTCCCATTTCAATCCCCATATTAGGGGAAGCGCTCATCCCATATGTCCACAGGCAGAATCCCAAAATGACCCACAGTGACTCTCTCCTCCATATAATTCCCACCCCCGTAAATATGACAGGGTATCACTACTGTCATTATATTACATTACGTGGCAGAGAGATACTGCAGATATAATTAAAGTTATAAATTAGTTGACTGTGAGTTAATTAGAAGAGACATTATTCAGCGGGCCTGACATAATCACATGAATCCTTTAAAAGCAGAGTTTTCTCTGGCTGGTTGCAGAAAACGAAGTGAGAAGTTTGAAGCATGAAGCTGTTTTCTGATGTTCCTTGGAAGATGGAAGAGGCCACATGGATAAAACCTGGGAGAGGCCCCTGGGAGATGAAAGAGAATTACAGCTGACAGCCAGCAAGACAATAGGGACAAGTCCTATGCCCTCAAGGAAATGAGCCCTGCCAACAACCAGTAATCTTGGAAGAGAATCACCAGCTCCACATGAGACACAGCCTGACCAACATCTCTATTTCAGGCAAGTAAGACCAGACCCAAATGACACAGTGATGCTGTGCCCAGACTTCTGAACTACAACAACGGTGAAATAATGTATTTGTGTTGTTTTAAGCCACTAACTTTGCGGAGATTTGCTCCACAGTAACATAAAACTAATACCATACCATATGTAATCCCCTAACACCAAGTGGTCAGGCCTGTTCCCAAACTGGATCATGATTGTCTTCAAGTCTGTGTCCCCCAACAAGACCACGAGACTACCTGGTTTACAGTTACACTGAAGAAATACTGTTTGAGCTACATTAGTTAAATGGATTAAACGAGCAATCATATGTAAAACACTTAGGATAGTACCTGACATATATGTTTTAACTATTATTACTGTTGCCCCAAAGTACCTAAAACAGTAGCTAACACACAGTAATAAGCTCAACAAATACCGGTTGAGTTAAAAACCATTCACCTCAAGTGAATTCTCATTGTATTTATAGCTAACACCAGAGAATTTCTTAACATGCATTGGTTTCAGAAATCAGAAAATGAGTAGAAGGGATAGTTTGCTATTCTAAGCAAGGGGAACATGAAAAAAATGAAATACAGGTAAGAAAGTGCAAGCCATCAACAAAAGACAGTCAACAGATCAGTTTGGCTAGAAAGTTAGGTTCCTTTAAAGGATAAATAAAAGACTGAGCTGAGAAAATGTTGGTCACATAATGGTAGACATCCAATGCCATACCCTGAATTCTAGATGTTACCACTTAGGAACAGGAGAGGTCCAGGGATGGCTTTTACACAACAAATTGGTATGGAAAACATAATGTTCTAGGGCAGGTATTAGATAAGAAGCTTCAGGACAGATTGGAGAAGGCAGATGTTGGAGGAAGGGACATTAGTTAAGAAGCCCACACAGGGTGTGAGATATTAGAACCTGCACTATCACGGGGATAAGAGTCAGCAAAAGAAAGGACTACTAAGAGAGGTATTATTACAGAAAAAGTAGAGGCTGTTGTAACATGAAATGGTCAAAAACTTACTACTAGCTCTGCAAACATGTACTGAACACCCCTTCTGAAGCAACCTGCAAGAGTTCAGCATTTGCTGAGAGAATGACTTCTGGTCTCAGTTTGAATTAACTATGACACCTCCAAAATTATGAGCTAAAGTCAATAGAATGTCCTCCTCTCAAGGCAGGGATTCTTAACAACAGAGATGACATTTTTCTAGCTCACACGCTTTTGAACTAAATTGGATTGAGTCTGAATGTAACTAGACTTTCCCAGAAACTGTAACTTTTCAGGGGAGGGGCGCTTATTCATCAAGTTTCAACTTTGACACATAACACATTTATGATCGGTGGCTGATGGCTGATGATGCAAGAGAGGAAGACCCTGGGAACAAACAAACGCCACTGTCTGCACACTTAGGCTGGACTCCCCCCTACAGCAAACTCACCCAGGCCTCAGTCAGCTCTTCCCAGAAACAGGAATCCTCCAACACAAGGTGGAGACTGTGGGAACAGAGCAATCCTCTCTCTGGCCCACGTGGACACAGACATCTATGGAGGCACACTGGCACCTCTACCACATCCTATTCGGAACCTGAAATGAAGGCACATCTTCTGCATGGGCTCCGGCTCCCTGAGCACATCTGGGACCTCAGCACCTTCGGCAGGCAAAGAACCTCGGCGAGTACTTCATTTGGGCAACTGAGGCCAGCTCTGCATTCTTCGTATCCTTGAGTCCTGCCCCAATTGCCAGCCATCCCATCCTTTAGCCCATCTCACACGTTCATTCTCAGGTTGCTCTGTGTTCTCTTCCCTCCCATTACAACCTTCAACCTGCCACAACCTCCCTCCTCTTCTGCCTCCATTCTATGTCCTACAATATTCTCAAGCTCTTCACAGAATGCCGTCTTCTCCATCACGCCTTGACTAAAGCCTGGCTTGTCCATAGAAGTGCTGCTGCGGAGGGGCCAAGATGGCGGAACAGCATGGAAGTGTTTTTTGTGTCTCACGTACATGAAATGCAGCCAGATCAATGCTAAATCATCCTGCCCACCTAGAAAACTGACTTGAGGACTAACCTAACAACATGCACAACCTGAACCACAAAACTGAGCATGTACGTGATGCAGAGAGATGAACGAGGGGACAGAGAAGCCACAGAGGGCAGGGAGCTGTTTTTGTTTGGCAAGAGAGGATGGAGATGAGGGGGGCGGTGTAGGAAGTATGCGAAAGCATCCCCCCCCCCCCCCCCAAAAGCAGCTGGAGAGAGAAGAAAGGGTACACAAGGGACTGAACAACAAAAAGGAGAAAGGAGAAAGGAAATGGTTTAAATTCCATCAAGACTCTATAAACAGGGGGAGCACAGAGTCTGAAACTCCACAGCTCAATACCTGGACTAGCTGTGGTGGGAGGGTGAATCCTGCGGGAGCAGACAGGAAGCTCTGAGAGGTCCTAGAGCCACAAGGGGAAAGGCAGTTCCCCCACTGGGAGGACATTTTGTAGAGGCTGTGTGGCCGCCCCACAGGCAAAAGAGAACCAGAGAACAACCACATTCGCTGGTGCTGAAACAAGGATATTAAGGGTGAAGCTTGGTGCCAGATGTGTGTTGTGATTTTCCATAATCCCTGAAACACGGCTGCTGCACAATCGCGTCAACGTTTTCTGTGGGGGCTGGCACCCAGCTGTGGTCTCTGGGCATCAGCAGTAGCACAGTCCCACAAACATTCCTGTAGGCAGGCTGGCGCCTGGCCATTGCTCTGTGAGACTCTCCCCCAGAAGGTCCGAGCGGCACAAAGCTGTTGTCCTTCAGAAGTGAGGGGTCGGGAAACACAGCCACATGTGACATACACCTCAGGAGAGAAGTGCCACCTAGCAACCTGGCTTGGACACGGTGTAGAAGCGGCAAGTGGACAGAAGCCAGAGACAAAGGAGAGGTGCTTGACTGTCAGTCAGGGAAAGCACAGAGTTCTGATACTCTAGACTGGGTAGCTGGGTGACACAATTTTCACGTCTCCCAGGTATGCACACACACACCTGCATGCGCCACAAAGATCCACCCCCGTAAGCTAGGCAGCACCACCTAGTGGAGGACAGAGCCGTTACACCAAGCCCCGCCCAACTGGGCCAACCTTGCTCTTCAGAAACACAAGTCTCTCTACCTGTTTAGTTTACAGACTATAAAGTGCTTCATAGTTTGACTTCTGGGGAAACCAACATAATTTCAATCGTGTTTCAGTCTGCTCGCTGGTCCATCTTTTCAATTTTTTTTCTTATTCTTGAATACAGAGAGAGAAAAAAATTATTTTTATTTTAATTTTTTTATTAAAAATATTTTTTTTTAATTTTTTTTCAACGTTTTTTATTTATTTTTGGGACAGAGAGAGACAGAGCATGAACGGGGGAGGGGCAGAGAGAGAGGGAGACACAGAATCGGAAACAGGCTCCAGGCTCCGAGCCATCAGCCCAGAGCCTGACGCGGGGCTCGAACTCACGGACCGCGAGATCGTGACCTGGCTGAAGTCAGACGCTTAACCAACTGCGCCACCCAGGCGCCCCTATTAAAAATATTTTTAATTTTTTCTACCATATTTTTTACTTTTTTGTAAATTTTTCAAATTCTATTTAACTTCCATCATTTCATTTTATTGTATTTCATTGTATTCATTTTTTCAAATTTTCAAACGCTTTCTTTTCTTTTTTCTTTCTCATTTTTCCCATTTTTCACAAATCTATCAAGCTCCTTTCAACAACCAGACCAAAACACACAGGATCTAGCATCATTTATTTGATTTTTGTGTTGTTTTTAGTTTTTTTAGTTTTTTTTATCTTATTCCTTTTCTTCCTTCAAAATGACGAAATGAAGGAATTCACCCCAATACAAAGAACAAAAAGTGACAGCCAGAGACTTAATCAACACAGATACAAGCAAGATGTCTGAAACATAATTTAGAATCACAATAATAAGAATACTAGCTGGGGTTGAAAATAGATTAGAATCCCTTTCTGCAGAGATAAAAGTAGTAAAACCTACTCAGGATGCAATAAAAAATGCTCTATCTTAGCTGCAATCTCAAATGGATGCCATGGCAGCAACGATGGATGAGGCAGAGGAGCAAATCAGCAATAGAGCAGACAAACTTATGGAGAAAAATGAAGCAGAAAACAAACAGGAAGACTCAGGCAAAAGAGCACGATTTAAGAATTAGAAAAATCAGAATCATAGGGATCTCAGAAGATGAAACGAGAGAAAAAGGAGTAGAAGGGTTATGTGAGCAAATCATAACAGAAAACTTTCCTAACCTGGGGAAAGACACAGACATCAAAATCCAGGAAGCACAGAGGACACCCATTAGATTCTACAAAAACAAGCAATCAAGAAGGCATATCATAGTCAAATTCACAAAATACTCAGTCAAGGGAAGAATCATGAAAGCAGCAAGGGAAAAAAGTCCGTATCCTACAAGCGAAGACCGATCAGGTTTGTAGCAGACCTATCCACAGAAACTTGGCAGGCCAGAAAGAAAGGAGAGGCCAGATATATTCAATGTGCTGAATCAGAAAAATATGCAGCCAAGAATTCTTTATCCAGGAAGGCTGTCATTCAAACTGGAAGGAGAGATTAAAGTTTCCCAAACAAAAATTAAAGGAGTTTGTGACCACTAAACCAGCCCTGCAAGACATTTTAAGGGGGACTCTCTGAGGGGAGAAAAGACAGGGGGGAAAAAAAGACCAAAAGCAACAAAGACTAGAAAGGACCAGAGAACACCACCAGAAACTCCAACTCTAGAAGCAACATAATGGCAATAAACTCATATCTTTCAGTACTCACTCTAAACATCAGTGGACTAAATGCTCCAATCAAAAGACATAGGGTAACAGAATGGATAAGAAAACAAGATCCATCTATATACTGTTTACAGGAGACCCACTTTAGACCTAAAGACACCTTCAGATTGAATGTAAGGAGATGGAGAACCATCTATCATGCTAATGGTCAACAAAAGAAAACTGGAGTAGACATACTTATATTAGACAATCTAGACTTCAAAATAAAGACTATAACACGAGATGAAGAAGGGCATTATATCATAATTAATGGGTCTATCCACCAAGAAGACCTAATAATTGTAAACATTTATGGTCCAAATGTGAAAGCACCCAAATATAAATCAATTAATCACAAATAAAGAAACTTATTGATAATACCACTGTAACAGTAAGGGACTTCAACACCCCACTTACAGCAATGCACAGATCATCTAAACAGAAAATCAACAAGGAAACAACAGCTTTGAGTGACACACTGGACCAGATGACTTAACAGATATATTCAGAACATTTCCTCCTAAAGCAGCACAATATACATTCTTCTACAGTGCACATGGAATGTTCTCCAGAATAGATCACATACTGGGACACCAGTCAGCCCTCAACAAGTACAAAAAGATCGAGATCATACCGTGCATATGTTCAGACCACAACACGATGAAACTCAAAATCTACCACAAGAAAAAATCTGGAAAGATAACAAATATGTGGAGACCAAAGAATATCCTACTAAAGAAAGAATGGGCTAACCAAGAAGTTAAAGAAGAAATTTAAAAGGACATGGAAGCCAATGAAAACGATAACACCACAGCCCAAAACCTCTGAGATGCAGCAAAGGCGGTCATAAGAGGGAAGTATATAGCAATCCAGACCTTCCTAAAGAAGGAAGAAAGATCTCAGATACACAACCTAACCGTATGCCTTAAGGAGCTGGAAAAAGAACAGCAAATAAAACCGAAAACCAGCAGAAGACAGGAAGTAATCAAGATTAGAACAGAAATCAATGCTATCAAAACCAAAACAAAACAAAACAAAACAAAAAAAAAAAAACAGAACAGATCAATGAAACCAGAAGCTGATTCTTTGAAAGAATTAATAAAATTGATAAACCCCTAGCCAGTTGGATCAAAAAGAAAAAGGAAAGGACCCAAATAAAATCAAGAATTAAAGGGGAGAGATCACCACCAACACAGCAGAAATAAAAACAATAAGAATATTATGAGAAATTATATGCCAATTAAATGGGCAATCCGGAAGAAATGGACAAATTCCTAGAAATATATAAACTACCAAAATTGAAACAGAAAGAAATGGAAAATTTGAACAGATCCATAACCAGTGAAGAAATAGAATTAATAATCAAAATCTCCCAAAAAACAAGAGTCCAGAGCCAGATGGCTTTCCAGGGGAATTCTACCAAACATTTAAGGAAGAGTTAACACCTATTCTCTTAAAGCTGTTCCAAAAAATAGAAATGGAAAGAAAACTTCCAAACTCTTTCTATGAAGCCATCGTTAGTTACCTTGATTCCAAAAACAAAGACCCCACTAAAAAGGGCAACTATAGACCAATTTCCCTGATGAACATGAATGCAAAAATCCTCAGTAAGATATTAGCCAACCAAATCCAACAATACATTAAAAAAATTATTCACCACAACCAAGCGGGATTTATACCTGGGATGCAGGGCTGGTTCAATATCCATAAAACAATTAACGTGATTCGTCACATCAATAAAAGAAAGGACAAGAACCACATGATCCTCTCAACAGATGCAGAGAAAGCATTTGACAAAATACAGCATCCTTTCTTGATAAAAACCCTCAAGAAAGTAGGGATAGAAGGATCATACCTCAAGATCATAAAAGCCATTTATGAAAGACCCAACGCTAATATCATCCTCAGTGGGGAAAACCTGAGAGCTTTTCCCCCTAAGGTCAGGAACAAGACAGGAATGTCCACTCTCTCCACTGTTATTCACAGTATTGGAAGTCTTAGCCTCAGCAATCAGAGAACACAGAAAAATAAAAGGCATCCAAATTGGCCAAGAGGAGGTCAAACTTTCACTCTTCACAGATGACATGATAGTCTATATGGAAAACCCAAAAGATTTCACCAAAAAACTGCTAGAACTGACCCATGAATTCAGCAAAGTGGCAGGATATAAAATCAATGCACAGAAATGGGTTACATTCCTATTCACCAACAATGAAGAAACAGAAAGAGAAATCAAGGGATCGATCCCATTTACAATTGCACCAAAAACCATAAAATACCTTGGAATAAATCTAACTTAAGAAGTGAAAAAACTCTATACACTGATAACTATAGAAAGCTTATAAAAGAAACTGAAGACGACACAAAAAAAAATGGAAAAATATTCCATGCTCCTGGATAGGAAGAACAAATATTGTTACAATGTCAATGGTACCCAAAGCAATCTACATATTCAATGCAATACCCATCAAAATAAAAGCAGCATTCTTCACAGAGCTACAACAAACAATCCTACAATGTGTATGGAACCAGAAAAGACCCTTCAGCCAAAGCAATCTTGAAAAAGAAAACCAGAGCAGGAGACATCACAATCCTGGACTTCAAGCTATACTACAAAGCCGTAACTATCAAGACAGTATGGTACTGGCACAAAAACAGGCACAAAGATCAATGGAACAGAACAGAGAACCCAATAATGGACCCATAAATGTATGGCCAACTAATCTTTGACAAAGCAGGAAAGAATATCCAGTGGAATAAAGACAGTCTCTTCAGCAAGTGGTGCTGGGAACACTGGACAGCGACATGCAGAAGAATGAACCTGGACCACTTTCTTACACAATACACCAAAATAAACCCAAAATGGATGGAAGACCTAAATGGAAGACAGGAAGCCATCAAAATCCTCAAGGAGAAAGCAGGCAAAAACCTCTTTGACACTGGCTGCAGCACCTTCTTACTCAACACATCTCTGGAGGCAAGGGAAAACAAAAGCAATAATGAACTATTGGGACCTCACCAAAATAAAAAGCTTCTGCACAGCAAAGGAAACAATCAGCAAAACTAAAAGGCAACCGATGGAATGGGAGAAGGTATTTGCCAACACATATCAGATAAAGGGTTAGTAACTAAAATCTATGAAGAACTTATCTAACTCAACACCCAAATAACAAATAATCCAGTGAAGAAATGGGCAGAAGACATGAAAAGACACTTCTCCAAGGAAGACATCCAGATGGCCAAACGACACAGGAAAACATGCTCCACATCACTCATCATCAGGGAAATACAAATCAAACCCACAATGAGATACCACCTCACACCTGTCAGAATGACTAACATGAACAACTCAGGCAACAACAGATGTTGGCGAGGATGCGGAGAGAGAGGATCTCTTTTGCATTGTTGGTGGGAACGCAAACTGGTACAGCCACTCTGGAAAACAGTATGGAGGTTCCTCAAAAAATTAAAAATAGAACTACCCTATGACTCAGAAACCTGGTATTTATCCAAGGAATAGAAGAATGCTGTTTCGAAGGGGCACATGCATCCCGACGTTTATAGCAGCACTATCAACAATAGCCTAAGTATGCAAAGAGCCCATAATGCCCATCAACGGATGAATGGATAAAGAAGATGTGGTGTATATATACGATGGAGTATTACTCGGCAATCAAAAGAATGAAATCTTGCCATTTGCAACTACGTGGAGGGAACTGGAGGGTATCATGCTAAGCGAATGTTGTCAGAGAAAGACAAATATCATGTGACTTCATTCATATGAGGACTTTAAGAAACAAAACAGATGAACCTAAGGGAA
>NC_064808.1:103816592-103855682 GCF_023721935.1 Panthera uncia
GGGGGGGGGGGGTCACTGCAACCATGGAAAAGTGGTTAGACTCTTGGCAATTCGTTTTCCTTCTACACAAGGCCCCCTCTTTCACCTACCACAACAGCTACATTTGAGTATATAGTCAGAACTTTGTCCTGGTCTGTTTCAATGAGCCTTTCAGTTCACCAGGAGGAGACATTGCATCCTCAGAGCTTCCCAACACCTAGGTCACAGCTGCCACTTAAAACATTCTGAATGAATGAATTAGGGAATTTCTAAAGCCTCTTTAGCTCTGAGATTGAGTCACTAGAAAGCACTGTATTTAGGCAGTACTCTGCCCGAACTTGGAACTCTTTCTTCCAATCGTGAACTCTGCATTTAGAAAAAGCCTGCCTACAGTAGCCATGCCACTAAAAATGCTCAGAAATTTCAGGGACGCTCCTGCTATGGGCAGATTCTGTCCAGAGCAGTGCAAGGAGGAAATGAGATATGCTTGAATCAGAAGCATACTCCTGATAAAGAGTGTGCTATTTTCCACCTTAGACTTATTAATCCCCCACAAATTCCATAACCAAACTCTTTGTGACACTTCCCTTATTTGCTTCTGTCTCATAAAAGCATTAAAGTTTATACCAATTGATGTTGGGCATATATATTAAATAACCTTTTGAGAAATAAGCCATATAAAGTTTTAAATTTTTGTTTAGACAGAAAAACCTAAAATCTAGACTCAGTATTTCCAATCCTTTCACTGAGAGAGAGGGTAGTGTTGGTGAAACAAATAAGCAAATGAAAAATAACTTAGAGTCAAAAAACCTGAGTGTGAGTCCTCCCTAGGACTCTGGACAACCCTCTTCATCTCTTTAAACTTTGATTTCTCCAGGGCACCTGGGTGGCTCAGTCGGTTAAGCGTGCAACTCTTGATTTCAGCTCAGGATGTGGTCTCATGGGTTCGTAAGCTCAAGCCCCATATGGGGCTCTGTGCTGACGGTGCGGAGCCTGCCTGGGATCCTGTCTCTCCCTCTTTCTGTCCCCCTCTCTCTCTGTCCCTCCCCTGCTCACTCACTCTCAAAATAAATACCTTAAAAATAGTTTTTAATAAAAAAATAAAAATTAAAAAAAGAAACTGATCTCCCCTCTATCCAGAGGTAATATTCAAATACTCACTGACCAGCACGGCAGAGCCACTGACCCATTAGAACCAGTACTGGCTGTCACCCTGGGGCAGGGTCCTGGCTCCCCACTGTGCCAGGCACTGACCAGTTCATTAGTCAATCATGGGAAGGGTTTGGCAGGAGGCGAGCAGAGGAGAGGAGTAGGGGCATTTGAGAAGCCCCAGGCAGTGACTCTCAAAGATTTGGAAATATTTTGATGTTTTAACAAAAAAAAAAAAAAAAAAGCATAGCTCCCTTGATGTGCACCTGCCGACTATCAGCCCTGCTTTGAACCTTCCTAGTCTGGGGACCTTGGGTAAGCACTTCATCTTCCTGAGGAGGTCTCATGTGCGAAGGGGAAACTCTGAGAATGTCTTTTAAGGCATCTTCGGAATTAAATGGAGTAACATATATGAAAGAAAAAACCTATTCCTGCTTGAGACACGGTATGGGGAAATGACAGCTGGATGTATGAATGAATAAATGAAAAGAATAACATCTGTTCTGCCTTCCTCATAAAATTTTGTTTGTAGTTTCTTGGTAGGTGGCAGGTTTAAGAAGCAAGGGAACTGACATATGACGCTTGTCTTGCACAATCCTAAACTGAGAGCATGAGTGTCTGTCTCCACACCCACCTTCTCCTAGAAGTTTACACAGAGGACCTAGCTGGGTTCAGTCTCCCGGACTACCCAGATGTTCCCAACAACACACTGCTCTCGCAAGCCTGTGTCCTTGAAAATGGCTCGGCTGCGGGAATGGTGGGTTGTCCACTCCAAGGACAGGAGAGGAGGTGAGGAGCCTCCAACTGCCCAGATTCATGGGCCTTGATGGGTCGACTGGCGGTCGCATCCGCTCGATGACATCATCTCCCACTTCGCCCCTCGGGACTAGCTCTTATAACCCCACCTGCCCCCTCTTCCACAAAGGGCCCTGAAAGGTCAGCAAGGGGCTGCACTCGCATGCAGGTGGCTTTTCTGAGGGCTATCTGGCTACGCTGGAGGCAGATACCACAGCAACAGTGGAAGTACGTGTAAGAGAAAACACAGATGAAGATAGTGGGAAAAAAACTGTTACTCATTTGGGGAACCATTAAGAGCCCTATGGTACAAACCTCTGATCTGTTAAGTCCTCTAGGCTAGGACTTAATCGAATCACTTAAGGCATTTACTTGTGCCCTCATGTGATTTAAAGGAGGATACATTAACAGACTCATCGGGTGTCAACACACAACATTCTGTTTAGATAGTGGCACAGGTGTCTCCCTGCAAGGCAGTGATAATGTCCAAAGCAAACCTCTTTTGGATGAAAGCCTTTCTCAGAGACATTTCAGTGTTTAGTAAAGACAGGCTTGGCAGGCTATCATTTAAGGCATATCATCTCACAAAGTTTTTAGAAAGAATAACTGAAATACTGGATGGAAAAAAACGGGCCCCATCTATTATTTGCTATCCCTTGGAAACACACTGCTACCTCCAGGAGCTGTCCACAATTATTCACGGCGACTCTCACCATAGGGGCTCTAGAGCTGAAACTTTAGATGGTCAGACATACCCTCCAAGCCAGGCGTCTAAGCTTCCAAGTGCCACTGGATCCACAAAAAAACACTTACTGGGCAACGACTGAGAGCCATCCCTTAGAATTTGGACACTATGTTTCTTCTCCCAGCCTCTGTAGCCAATAACAGGATTCACAGCTCTCTCGAGAGCAAGTAACTATTGTCTGACTGCCAAAAGGAAAAGTGAACGGGCGATCATTAAAATTAATGTGTCTACCAGCAGAATGCCATCTAGGGAGCAAGTTCACTGTGCACTTCAGCGTCCCTTACCCTATCTTCCAGGTAAGTTGGGGCAATTTAACACTATCACACCCACAATTTGTCCAGGAATTGGTAAACAGAATTAAGGACTTACATCAAGGAGGACTCATAGCCAATTTGCAGATGAGTAAACTAGACCCACAGAAGCATTATTTGCCTGAGGCCATATGGCTATTGAGTGGTAGATAAGTTTGCCCTCCAAGAGCCCATACTCTTCCCAGAATGCCCAGACTGTTCCCTACTAGACATCTCAGCAACCAGATGCAATAAACACCTCATTAAATACAAGAGAGACTACCTGCTTCTAGGGCCAATACTCCATGCAAATAAAAACCCATATTAACAAGTGAAAGGTAATATTGCTGGGAAGTAAGATACTGGAGACTTCTGGGGCTGAGCCTTCAGCAGAGACAGGAACATCATCAACGTATTTAGAGACAAAAACTGGCCCCAGTGTTCCAAAGAACTCCACTTAAGAGAATTAACCCCTTGCTGCAATGGTCTTGACGTGCATGTGAGTCAAAGGATGAAAATGCCTAGAACCTAGGACTCATTTCTCGGTCTCTGTTCCAGGGCAGGCCGCTGGTACCTTCCTTTGGGAAGCTGAAGAGGACACAGCTGGCAAATGGCAACAGCAACAGACAAGCTAGACCCACATCCTATCCCCGGAGCATCTCAGACAATGGTCCCCTGGAGAGGATAAAAATGTATGCAGTACTTTTAGGGGTGTTTGTACCTGTTCTCTTTGCCTGGAGTACTATTCCCCCAGATACTGTCATGGTTTGCTCATGAGTCCATTCAATTCTCTCCTCAAACATTTCCCCCCCAGAGAGACCATTTGAGGTCCCCCTAGTTAAAAGAACCACCCCCATCACACTCTATATGCTTTCTCTATTTTTTCTTTGTAACAGAATTTCTATGTAACAATACTTTTTCTCCCTAATACTAACATTACGTTCATTTGTGTATTCATTTCCACCCGCTGTTGTACAAGCTCTATGAGAACACAAACTGCTGGTTTTCTCATGGTTGTACCACCTGTGCCCAGAAAAGTGGCTGACCCATAGCGGACGGTCAGTAACTACTGGTCGAACAAGTGAAAGCGAGCTTGGCAGTCCTGCATCTGTGACTACACGAGTGACAAAGTAGAGAGGTCATCGAGACCAAAGAAAAGTAAGTGCCTATAATCAGGAACCAGACAGTACAAGTTAATTCGTACGATCCCGGGACACCTGGGCGCTCAGTCGGTTAAGCATCCAGCTTCGGCTCAGGTCACGATCTCAGGGTTCATGGGTTCAAGCCCTGCATCAGGCTGTCTATCGACACAGGGCCCTCTTTGGATCTTCCCTCTCCCCCTCTCTCTCTGCCCCTCCCCTGCTCGTTCTCCCTCTCTCCCTCTAAAATAAACATTAAAATGTTTTATTAATTAATACAATCCTATCTGCGAAGGAAATTTTTGCTACGTTCAGTGTCATGATGGAAAAACATTTGGGGACCCAAGCACGCCTCACCCTGTCATCGCACCCCTCAACACACAGAGCGTCAACACCGTATTATGAGAAGAGCACGCGGAAGGGGCGAGCCTACTGTGGCCCACAATGGCAGCTTCTGTGGGGCTAAGGGCTAAGAAACACCTGTTTGCAAACAAACGAGCAGCTGCGATGATGCACAAGGACCACTGGACTGAGATGACAGATGCCCCTGCAAGCGGCCTCTGCCGAACACTCACAGGCCTCTAAGCCTGCCTTGCACTCAAGCTTCATGTCACGCTGGTTCCTGCTTCAGTGTCGCTGCCTGCCCTTCTCTACAGGGTGCAGGTCGAGACACTGCCCGGCACCACCGTGCCCACACTTAACCTCCACAGATGGCACCCCACCTCAGGAGCTGCAGCAGGCATTTAGGGGACCCGAGTTTAGGTTTACAGTCACTTTTGTATACAGTTCATCTATTAGCCTTCCTGCAGGAGGAATGGTTTCTAGGAATACACTGTGCACTGTGCCAACTCATCAGCCGCGGAGGCACAGAGACTCTGGGCCAGACCCGGCCTTGCAACATGACCATGTCCTTTGTGCCCAGCACCAGAAGTACGTATGTGGCAGAGAAACGAGGTTTAAACATACTGGCCAGAAACCAGTCTGTCCACAAATCCAATGTGGAAAATTATAAGCAATTTGGTCCTCATCAACACCAAGAGAAGACAATCCTTTTCTTTCCAAAATACATACAATAATGTAATTCATACAATTAAAAATGCACCATATATTTACTGGGTTTTTTTAGAATGGAATCATGCAAAACTGTCATTGTCAAAAGCCCTGTGCTTGTAGGACACAAACCTGTAATCATACTACAAACACCAAGTACGTCTATAGCTGCCCAGATGATCTCAAAGTAACGACTACAAAGGTGAAAGAAATTTTTCCAAACCTCCAGTAAGAAAAAACAGTTTGTCAACCTTGAAACATTTAGAATTCTATTCTCTTAAAAATTATAAAATTATTAAAATAAATGAAATGATCAAAAAGTAGATGGCCAAAAATTATATGAAGACAAAGTGTGGCAACAGTGACAGGCATAAGAATTATGAATTTTTCTAAAATTTGTAATGCTTACATTGTCATATTTATAAATGTGTACTTTAAATGTGGTATATTACTCCAAACAAATAGCCATTCAGAACTAATTTTTGTTAATAAATCTGCCGAGATGGGGACACAGGAGAGAAGCAACAGGAAAAAAAATTATACATATATATATATATATATATATATATACACACACACACTATTTTTATATATATATATAAAACATGATAAATCTGTAACTATAACAAAAAATAAAAGTTAAAATGTTATATACAAATACATTTTTATAGATAACATTTAAATATGATATAAATCATATATCTTATATAAATACATAAATGTTATATATTCATATGTAACATTTATATATGTATGATATATATATGATAGATATATATCATAGATAGATAGATCTGCCTCAACTGTAATGGAGAACAAACAATAAACAAAAGAAAAAATATTATATAGACTATTAGATGGTCCTAAGTGCTATGTGCTTGTCCTCTCCACTAGATTAGGAGCTTCTTGAAAATAAGGATTGTTTCTTACTTACACAGATACCTAGGACCTAAGCACAGTTCCTTGAACAAAGTAGATACCTAGTAAATATTGGGGAGGGAGGAAGGGAGGGATGGATGGATGGAGAGACAGACAAATGAATGTTTAAGGGCTTTTTCATACCTGTAATATGGTTACATTATGTGATGATTTGACCCAAGTATCCTACCTAATAATCAATCTTGATAATAGCCATTTGTTCCTTATATTTAGAATATGTTTTACACCACTGTTCCGTTTTTAGCTCTGTCTTATCTGTCCATCAAGATTTCAAATTTCTTACACTGGGGCTCTGTAAAGTTCATCTTTTAACTACCGATGTCTAGCAGAGCCCTCTAGAGTAGATGTGTCTGCTGAAAACACGGATGCTGAAAATGCTGGTTAGCAATGCTGTATTCATCATTCTTCCTTATGTCAAGATAATCATCCAGAAAAGGAACATGAGAGGCAACATCATATAATGGCTAAAGGCCTGACCGGATCCCTTCTCTGACAAGTGTTAGTTTTTATCAACTGGTCAAGTTCTTTTTCTCTCTAGACCCCAGTTTACTCATCTGTTAAACAGAGATATTAACAACATCCACCTTATAGGGTCGCTGTTAAAGACTTACACAAAATCTGACATACAACAATTAGTCAAATTACGTCAGCTCTTAACAACACGATGGGCTCGAGGATCCATTTACAAGTGTGCCTCTCCCACTTTTATTTGCTGCCATCAAGATCTGCCCTCTTAGGACCCCACTGAACAGTGGAATAATATTAGGACACACAGTCTTTTTAATTTCCTAACTTTTCTAAAAGACTCTCAGTGTGCTGTGATGTGATGGCAATGACTGCACAGCTCTGGACAGCTCGCTTGGGGACTTACTTCCTTTGCAGGGCTGTTTTGTCAGGCCTGTTGAAAGCTCAGTTCCTCCTGCCTTCCGTCAGTCCTTCTAAAATTCAATAAGTACAGCATCACTGTGCAGCAATCAGATTCTTGGTACTAAAGACACGAAAGTGGAAAAGCCAGTCTTTGCTCTTAAGGAGCTTGTAGACTTTCTGGGAGGACAGACGTGGAGGTAAGTCACTAGAGGAATGTGGTAAGAGATATAAAGGGGGAAGTAAAAGTGCTTTGGGAACAGGAAGGAAGAAGCCAAAAAGCTATCATTACAGACTTTCTTACTTTTTAAGTCCTCAGGATCACTTTAGGACCTCATCTTTATGCACAGTAACAGGACAAGGAAATATGCAACACCAAAATATGCTAAAAATTCCAAGTCCTAGTTATGGCAAGTCAATGGCCTCAGTCTGTCTGGAGGTTTCTGGCCAAGAATTGGGGTGCCCACATGCAGGGTGAGACTCAAGAAAGCCTGGCTGAGAACTACGGACTTACAAGTAGAATGAAGATACTAGAGGTTACACAATCCCTGGAGATGCTGGTGCTCTGGCCCAGACTCGTCAAAACCCCAGAAATTCACTAAGGTTCCAGAAAGGTCTAGAAGGAAGGACCATATGCAAGAATAAGATTTAATCTAGACCCACACAGGTCAGTATAGTAGTTACTAACCACATTTGGCAATTGAAGTTTAAATTTTAGCTAACTGAAATTCAATAAAATATAAAACTCACTTTGTCCGTCTCATTAGCCTCATTTCAAATACTCAGTAGCTAAATGTGACCAGTGCCAACCACATTGGAAAGCACAGATATGTAATAGTTTCATCATCACAGAAAGGTTTATTAGATAGCCTGACATAACAAAGCTGAAAATCAAGCCTGAAAAGATCAAGGAGAGACACCCAGAAATTAGCTATTTCAACACTCTTTTAAGGAAGACAACGTAATCCAGACTCCTTATAATGTATCATCCACAATATAGAGCATACAATAAATACATCTAGACACACAAAAAAGCAGGAGAATGTGGACTGTAATCAAGGGAAAAAAAAAAAAAACCTAGGAATGGAAACAGACCTGCAGTGATACAGATGTTAGAATTTTCAGACAGTGGCTTTAAATTAGCAATTATGAACATCTTGGAGACAAAGAAAAATCGGTTGGGGTACGAGTGGCTCAGTCGGTGGAGCATCCAACTCTTGACCTTCAACTCAGGTCATGATCTCATGGTTCATAAGTTTGAGCCCCACGTCAGGGTCTGCAATGACAGGGTGGGGCCTGCTTGGGATTTTCTCTCTCCCCCTCCTCCACTCTCTCTCTCTCAAAATAAATAAAAATTAAAACTTAAAAAAAAAAGAAAATATAGTCTTAATCAGTCATGAGATGGAGATTCTTCACAGAAACACAGAAGCTACAAACAATAAAAATAAATTCTAAGGGCGCCTGGCTAGCTCGGTTGGTTGAGTGACTAACTCTTGATTTCATCTCAGGTCATGATCCCAGGGTCGTGGAATTGAGCCCCAAGTCAGGCTCTGTGCTGAGCATGGGGCCTGCTTAAGATTTTCCCTCCCTCTCTCCATTTCTCTTTCTCTCCCTCCCTCCTATCTCCCTCTCCCCTGCTAGCAGTCTCTAAAAAGAAAAGAAAAGCAAGTCTAGAACACTAAGTTACAACATCTGAAATGAAACATTCAATTCAATGGTCTAAACAAGAGACTGGAACTGAATGGAGAATGGCTCAGTAAACTTGAAGACAGAGCCCTAGAAAGTGACCCCATCTGAAGAAGAGAGTTAAGAGGGAAAAACTAATCATAACAAATAAGAGTATTCCTGGTTCTTGTCTTTTCTTAAGATTTATCATTAATTATTACTTGTAAAACTTGTCAGATTTTCCATGTGTAAACCAGATATGAAAAGACACTTGGCAGATCCTGGGTCCAAATGCTTCATCACATTACTGCCAACTATTAATGACTAGAAAGCTGATTTGCTGAACACAGTGAAATCTCAGCCAATTTCACCCCTCTTGGTTTTACATTATCAGTCTATACCACAGCCACACTCAGAAATGATGTCAGATAGTCATCAAATTTGAACCCTTCTAAAGATTATGAAGATACCACTTATTTCATTCATGGCTCATTCTGCCATTTAAAACAAGATGGAGGCCGATACATTTTTAACAACCTTAATGTGCCTCAATAAAATACGTTGGTGGGTCGAAGGACTGGAAATATGTTCCTTTATTCACCAAGCATTCGCTGAATATACCCTATGCTAAAAAATTATGCTGGGAATGTAGAGACTAAATAGACATGATCCTTAATTGTACTGAGTGAATTCCCTAATTTATGCAACTATTAGGTATAAAGTAGTGATATTTGGCCTCTGTCCACCTTCCAAGGTTGAAGAAGAAGGTAAGTTGCACAAAGTACCACCAATGAATAGAGGGACACAAATTTTATGAGGAATAAAGGTCTAGATTGAGAAGGAGACTCCTGGTTAATTACTGGTGAAACAGGGCCCGACGCAGGACATGAGCACCCCTCAGTTTTAATGTGCTTTCAGGTGACGTTTTGCACCTGATGAGATGGGGTAAAAGAGCAGTGATACATTTGAATACAAGGACCAAGAGATTCCAGGGTGGTTAACTCAGTTGGTTCCTAAGTGACCCAAATAATTCAGTGTGTCTTCACTCAATTATCTTTGCAGATGGTAATTTCTGATTTTCTCAGGAGAAAGTTGACTTTAAAGGAGAGTATGGGTATCAATAAGCCAGTTACATATTAATGCCAAGTTTCAGTAAGTTTAATCTAATACAAGTGATATAGTATCAACAGGGCTTACACATCAACAGTTTTCAGTTGTTTCCTTAAAGACTACTTACTGTCTTCAGTGCATCTCAGTAATGCAAAGTATTTGACTTTATTTTACTTCAACACTGCACTAATTTGCTCTGGGAATCCTAGCTATGTAGTATTTTAATTCCTGTATTTGTGAAGTCAAAAATCATCATGTTATGTCAACAGTTCATCATGAGAATCCTCCCCACATTTTTCTACCTGGTAAACCCTCTGGACCTTTCAGTAAAAGGTTTGCACATTATGCTCTAGCCCACCGCTTCTAACCTAGCCACCCACCATCATGAGAACTTGTTCCTCTACTGAACGATCCAAGTGCCACTAACTTGAGGCCTGGCCTCTCTTTCGCCAGTCTCTCCTGTTGTATCCTGGTCAGTCCCTGAATCAGGGAGGAGCCAAAAAGGTAGGTGCCCAGGGCAATCAGTCTATAAGGGACACTAATACCTCAGGAAACACACAGCAACTGTACTATCAGTTTCCACACATGACTACATCACAGGCAAGATGTGATCCAGCTCCTAGAGAATAAGGCAGTACACTCTGGAGTAAAAATTTCAGAAAGTGATCCTAGCTGGTGCTGAGCCCTCTGTGGTGACTATTTCCACAAGGTAAATATACACATTTCACAATGTGACTGCAGTAATCCGAAGCCACCAGTCCCAGCTGACAGTGCATAATGCCTTGTGCTGCAAATGAGCATTTTATTACCATCTACATTAGAAACCTTTGAGAATTACTCCACAGAAGGTGTCCGGATCAGAAAATTCCAAAAGAAAAATGAAGTTAAAGCAGAAACAACCAACAAGTGTTAAATACTTTGCCTACATACAAGCCAGGGGGAAAAAAGCTTTCAAAATATTTTGAAGAAGACTTAGCAAGTATTTCTATGTAAATTACTTCCATCCTTAGTGAGTCTGAGTAACTAAACCTATCCAATCATGAGTGCTATAAAAATCTAGAAATGCAAGATAAACCAAGTAAGTTAAAATGTTAGATTACATTTGGCACAATGTATTTTCTTAGCAAAATATAAATTTTCCCCATCCCTTATAAAAATGTTGAACAAGTAATTTTTTTTTATTTTTGTAATGTTTATTTATCTTTGAGAGAGAGTGAAGCAGAGAAGAGGCAGAGAAATAGGGAGACACCAAATCTGAAGCAGGCTCCAGGCTCTGAGCTGTCAGCACAGAGCCCAACGAGGAGCTCGAACCCACAAACCATGAGATCATGACCTGAGCCAAAGTCAGGCACTTAACCGACTGAGCCACCCAGGCACCCCAAGTATCTCTCAAATGTTGACTTAAAGGGTTGTTAAACACTGATTCAAAAGCATATTGCACCCCTGTGTTTATTTTTAAGTAATCTCTATACCCAGTGTGGGCCTTGAACTTACAACCCCAGGATCAAGAGTCACATGATCTACTGAATAAGCCAGTCTGGCACCCTCCACCTCTATGCTTATTGCAGCATAATTTACGATAACCAAGATATGGAAGCAACCCAAGCATCCATCAAAGAAGATGTGGTGTGTGTGTGTATACACACACACACACACACACACACACACACACACACACTGGAATATTACTCAGCCATAAAAAAGAATGAAATCTTGCCATTTACAACAACAGGATAGACCGAGGGAGGCTATTACGCTAAGTGAAAAAAATCAGAGAAAGACAAATACCATATGGTTTCACTTATATGTAGAATTTAAAAACAAAATTAGGGGTGTCTGGGTGGCTCAGTCAGTTGAGCATCTTACTCTTGATTTCAGCTCAGGTCATGATCCTGCTTGGGATTCTCCCTTTATCCCTCTCAATGTCTAAAATGAAAAAAAAAAAATAGCCATCCTCTGTCCACTGGTAACAAATTGGTACAGCCACTGGAAGAGTAATTTTGCTACTGGATATTTACCTGAAGAACATAAAAATACTGATTTGAAAAGATATATGCACCCCTATGTTTACTGCAGTGTTATTTACAATAGCCAAGATATGGAAGCAGCCCAAGTGACCACTGATAGATGAATAGGTAAGTAAGATGTGGTGCATATATACAATGGACTATTACTAGGCCATAAGAAAGAATGAGATCTTGCCATCTGTGTCAAAAGGAATGGACTTATGGGGTATAATGTTACGTGAAATAAATCAGTCAAAAGAAAAACAAATACCATATAATTTCACTCATATGTGGGATTTAAGAAACAAATGAAGGAAGAGAAAAAGAGACAACCCCACCTCCCAGATTTTTAAATACAGAGGACAAACAAGAGTTTGCCAGAGGGGAGGCAGGTGGGAATACAGTGAAATAGATAAAGGGGATCAAGAGGTACAAACTTCCAGTTATAAAATAAGTTATGACGATGAGAAGTACAACATAGGGAGTACAGCCAATAATACGGTAATCATGTTGTTTGCCGACAGGTGGTATCTACACTTACCACAGTGAGCACTGAACAAAGCGTTGAATTATTGAATCCTTATGCTGTACACTTGAAATGAATATACCACTGTATTTAATTATACTGCAAAAAACAGAAAATACAAATTGCAACCTGAGAACTTAAAAAAAACATTTCAGACTAAAGAATTTTGATGATGAAGTTTATTAGACACTGGACTGGTTATGCATGGAGTTTCTTAATTCTCTTTCCTTCACAGTGTTTAAGAATATGGCAGAGAATTTTCTCTAAAAATATTCAGGGGGGAGTTCTGTGAAAGACGAAGATGTCCTAGAGCCTAGACACTCTTTTGTTTTTTAGTTTGATATTTTTAATTTATTTGTTTTAATTTACATCCAAATTAGTTAGTATATAGTGCAACAATGATTTCACGAGTAGATTCCTTAGTGCCCCTTACCCATTTAGCCCATCCCCACTCCCCTACTCCCTCCAGTAACCCTCTGTTTGTTCTCCATATTTAAGAGTCTCTTATGGCTTGTCCTCCTTCCTGTTTTTATATTAGTTTTGCTTCCCTTCCCTTAAGTTCATCTGTTTTGTATCTTAAAGTCCTCATATGAGTGAAGTCATGATATTTGTCTTTCTCTAATTTCACTTAGCATAATACCCTCTAGTTCCATCCACATAGTTGCAAATGGCAAGATTTCATTCTTTCTGATCACCGAGTACACACACACACACACACACACACACACACACACACCTTTATCCATTCATCCGTTGATGGGACATTCTGGGCTCTTTCCATACTTTGGCTATTGCTGATGGTGCTGCCATAAACATTGGGTTGCATGTGCCCCTTCAAAACAGCACACCTGTATCCCTTGGATAAATACCTAGTGGTGCAATTGCTGGGTCATAGGGTAGTTCTGTTTTTAACTTTTTGAGGAACCTCCATACTGTTTTCCGGAGTGGCTGCACCAGTTTGCATTCCCACCAGCAGTGCAGAGTCCAGCCTTTTAAAAGGCATTCCTGTGTACAAATCCTGAATATCATTACTCATCTCCTCAGAGGTAATCCAAACAGATTACGAAACAAAATGTTTTCTTCTTTAAAAAAAAAAAGGCATTCAAGACATTCTTGCAAGAAATAACTATTAGTACAAAGGTCAGAGGTCTGCAGTGATAATAGCATCAGCCAACAGATCTCATTTGAAGTGACTTTCTTTGCTTACCTGCATAATTAAAAACGTCTAAATTTTCTTTGTTTCTTTGAGCACTATGAGGATCTGTGGGCAGCTGAAGGGAACCATGCATGGAAGCTGTTACCAACTTACACTGTAGAGGTAAGGAGAGGGAGCAGCAGCTTGTCAGGGAGGGAGCCAGGGGATTAGTACCTCAGCCTCTCTCCACTCCCGCTCTCTGATCCCTGCTGTGATGTCCACTGACCAAACCCAACCAGATCTAGAGGGCAGAGCTTCAGTGATAGCAACTGGACCTCCAGAAGCACAGAGCAGGAACTGGAAGGCTGGACAGTACAGACGGAGGAGTCAGTGGGGAACATCCAGCACCGTTTTTAAGTCCTATTTCCATCTGTTGTTCCCCTCTTCCTTTCAGGAAGGCTCATTTGAGTTTTAAACTGTTCAAGATGCTCTTTAAGGACATCGCTTTCCATTCTAACGCAGGTAGTGCTTAACTCTGCCTATCTTGTTTCCTTTTACTTTCCCTCCTGGCTCAGACATGTGATTTGAGAATATACTCCTTCAAATTTTGTCTTGCACATTCTCCTAGAGCAAGAAATATGAGATCAAGACAATCTGCGTCTACTGCGATCACCCGCTGTTCAAACAAACCTTCCCACCTTCAAAACCTCATCGGGATGCTCAAATCCCCTTCACCAAGAACACTTCGTCTATTATCATCTGCCTGCTCTCACTTAATATTCCCATTTTTTGTCTGTGCCTTCTCTTACTGCACCAACTCTACCCATTTACTGGGTTATGTTCCCTCAAGGTGCAGGTGATTCCTGCACCGTTTTGAAGCTTCCCAAGCTATTCCTCTTCCTAGTATTCTCCTCTCAATTTTTCCACACCCCTGACAAGAGCTGTCCCCATTTGCAAAGATGGTTGCCCATTGTTCTCACTACGGAGTATGTGCCGCTCTGAGAGTGTTTTTCAGTTGTGTTCTGAATTCCGGCATCTTCTGCTAAGTCATTCCGGTTTTCTCCCTAGGACATTACTTCTCTTACGTTTACTGGCTGCCCGTCACTCTTTCTGATTTAGTAATATCTAAAATATTTCCCTCTTTTCTAAAGCCCTGCTCAAGAGCACTTACACCCAGCAACATCTCATTTTCCCTTCCACACCTGTCCATCCTGGCTTTCAAATGTCTAATTTCCAATTATCTTCATTTGTCCTCTCCACTGCAACACATCTCCCGAGGCAATCTCTCTTCCATCACAGTTTAATCATACTTTCTTCTGTTACTTTATTTTTTCCCTTGCTCCTGTTCTGATAATAAAACTGAAATATACTCTCAGACTCCTCTTGTTCCTCTTTGATTTCCTGAGCTAATTTGATTCTAGAAACTGAGGATTCTAGGCGAAAGCCTTTCTAGCCTCTGGATTCGACGTTATTTTATCGAGATCATTTTTACTTTAGTTCCTTTTGATGGTGTGTTCTCTGCAATAATGAGGACTTTAAGCATTTGTTTATTCTGAAGATCGGCTGCTATTTTATGGATCTCGGAAATCATGGTCAGAGTTTATATACCTAACAGGTTGTCGCAGAAGCTATGCCCCATCCACACTCCCTGCCCCACCAAGACTTTCTGGTCTGAACATAGCTGAGGTAGACAGTTCTGGCCTGTCCCCCGTATCCTCTCTCTCAGGCACTTCCCAGGGCTGCTGGGCTTCAGGACTCTCTCCAAAGGTTCAGAAAGTCACTCCGTCCTTGTGACGGCACAGTGCAGAGGAAAGAGACGGGTGCTCACGATCGGTGAGAACAGGGGTCAGTGGAGAAGCGGTCCAGCTTCTCAAGCTGCAGAGCAGCAATCTTGGCACTTTCCACTCAGGGCCCAGAGGGTGCCGCTGCATTCCTGGGCTCATCTCAAAAAAACCTACGGGTACCCAGCCCAGCCCGTGCCTCGACTCAGTTCCGAGAGACATAAAACCAAGCCTACGGGCGACGCTGAGGCGGAGCAGCGCCGGAGGAGCAACTCTTCAGACAGAGAATTCCGGAGGCTTCCCCACATTCCCAAGTCTCCCGTGTCCCTGAGCATAAATAATGGAATCTGAGGCACCAAGTCCCAACAAACTCCCTCGGTCTGGCACTCACGATGCATAGCGGGAGGGCCACTCACACACTAGTGAGCCCACTTGGCACGTAGCTACCTTTGTGGACTTTGACGAGGAGCACATTAATACAGGCAAGAAGTTGTTACCGGGACTCCTCCCGCTTCAGGCAAAGTCTTCAGCGGGACTCAAGGCTCTCTTTCGAAGCTTAAATCCCTCTGAGCCTTCCCTGCCACCTGCCACAAGCTCTGGTCTTGTTGCTCAACTTGAGACAAATCTGCTATGGTAGGTAGCAACCCACTAGCATCAGGCGCCCGTACGACTGACTTGTTAAACCCAGGGCCTGAAGCCACTTACAAAGCCGGGCCTATCGGAAGCCAATGACCCAACTCGTCGAGCTACCACACAGCAATACACGGGTCACCGCCGACACCCACTAACGCTTCGGGACCACAGCTGCCGGCCCAGGAGGTACCACTTACTTTGATCCCCACATTCTACATCTTATCTCCTGCACAAGGTCTCCAGATCATGAGCGACCAAGAAATCATCACCTCTCTCTCTGTCAAATTCAGAAACAATTCAGAGAGAGAGACACAGGCGCCAAGCAGACAGAGATTAAAATACCATCTCTCTTCCTGATGACGCTGTTTGCAGAAGGGAGCTGAGGTCAGGCCCAACAGGGGAAGCTCTTGGTTCCCTAATAGTTTACCCTTGAGTTAAACCTAGCTACCAGTCACGGCATAGACCCCTGCGGAGGCAGACCCAGCAAGCTCGCCTACGACTGCCTCAGAGGCAAGGGGAGGTTCCAGGCGGTCAACAACTTCCCCTTCTCTCCAAGTGAGTGGGTGAGGGGTCAGAAAGATGCCAGGAGTGTCCTTAGATGTAATCTGGCTGCGTGGAAATAAGAAGACTGTTCTGTTCTCTCTCAGCACCTTCTGGTGCCTGCATTTCTGTGTCCAGACAAACCTGGCTCCTCATCACCATCCTACAGTTCCTTTAAGAGACCCACCAGAAGGAGGACCCGGTTCTCTTCCCGCTGACCAGCTCATCTCTGCACGGGGTCTCACCCCCACACATGTCCAGAGCCACTTGTCAGACTGCAGAGCTCCATCGTTGGCTCAGGTGTCCACTCCTGAGCCAATAAGCTGTGGCAGAAGGTGGAGGAAGCCAAGGGCTGAGGTTTGTGGTACCCAGGCCTGCCACTGTGAGCAAGGGCTGTGGGGGGGGTGCCATCGGACTAACTTAGGCAGGGTGTGTGGCCCTGTGCCCCTTGCTCCCGACTCCACTCTTAGCCAACAGCTTCCCCTGAAATACATCACCAGCCCCCTCTCTGGTACCTCCCACCAGGGTCTTTGGTCACAGTCCTCAGGTGAGGCCTTCTCCTGCAGCTCCCAGGCTTGATGGATTGCTCCTGCGGAGTCAGGTCTGGTCCCCATCCTCCACCAAAGACCCCAACAACCAACCCACTCATCTTCCCCCTGCCCCCTAAAAAGTCCTGTCATAGACCACATTCTATTTTATCCCATTCAGAATCTGTCAGAGAACCCAAGAATCTTTCAGATTTCTGGCACAGGATTGGTCTCCATTTGAATCTACCTAAGAACCAGTGACCTAAACATTTGGTCAAAAATTATTTGGGATTCCAGCTATGTGGCAGCAAATTTTTCAAGGGCAAGTGTATTTTAAAGACTGGCCCTTTTAAACTGGAAAACCAGCATCTTGGTTCCTGGGAGATCCAGTAACACCAGGAGCCACAGGGGCACCCAGGTTCCTAAATGATAGTATGGTTAAAACCGTTATCACACGGCAGTTCGTCTCATCACAGAGGGCTACCCAAGCTATACCAAACTTTTCCAACCATAGGTAATAAGCCTGGAAGAACAGACTCCTAGGGGCGGGGGGGGGGGGGGCACATAATCAACACAGTTTGTCTCTAACTGTTGAAAAACAGTCAAGTCCATCAATGTCGAACCTGAATATCAAGAGTTATTACTTAATGATTACAACACCAGATTCCACCTTTTTTTTTCCACTTCGGCGCATTCTGGAACTCTCATACTAGCATTGCTTTCCTGCCCCTAGAACTGGAGGGAAGTTGTTCTCTCATAACGAGAAACCAGGCCAGGGAGAGAAAACAGGAAGTATAATATGAACAATCTGTGTCCCTCCCTATGGCTGCAGCAATGCTCGGTAAGCTGAGACCTCAGAAGCCCCAAGTGCAGAAGGGCTGGCACAGTGGGGTCGCAGGGCACACAGAAAGCCCTGGGTCTGAGTCGAGTCACATAAGCGCTCCAAGCGGACAGGGGAAAGGGGCAAGTGGCTGTTACGTCTTTCAATGCCGACACCTTTGGGTCACCCTAAGCCAGCACCAGATTGACAACAGGTCTCTGAGAGCCAGACACTTGGCTTGGTCTGCAGCCAAGCTTGCAGCCTCCCCAAGATTCTGCCAACCCCACAGAGGCTCAGAGCCTGGGTCTGAGGACCTCACAGTATGGTCCTCACAGGAGTGACAGCACCACCACCAGGGGTCTTCAGGTGGCACCCAAGGCCCAGTGATTCAGAATCTGCAGTCTGACAAGATCCCTTGGTGATCAGCTCCCACCATCAAGTTTGAAAAGCACGGCTCTGCCTCTCAGAGGTTGAGAAATGTGGGTGCAGGACAAGGAAGGACAAAGAAAAGGGCAGAAAGAGAAGCAGAGATGTAAGTGCCCAGCAAGTCAGACTGCTTTTCAGAGTTCAAGTCAAGCCTGCAAAGGGCCATGAGAACATAAAACCGAATTTCCATCAGATGCTCTATCTCAAAAATCTAGTTTTGATCAGTGTGTTTTGGAGTCTTTGAGTGAATTAGAGAAGCTCAGATTCCCAGGCAGCGATCAAAATATTCCACTACATTCCATGAAGCCAAACAGGATCAAGTAAAGAAATGGAGACTGTAAGAAATTGGGGAGAACAAATGACAAATCAGATTATCCATCCTAGGGAGCTGCACAGGCCTCAGGCCACCCTCACCTTACCTCCTCAGCCTGCAATCCTACCACCTCCATTGCCTCGTTGACCCTGGGTGGGTCCCCACCCCTGATTCCTTCACCTCTCAGCTGAGGATGCATAAGTCACTGCCCTCCAGTAAAACGATCAGTTAATGACCATCCAGACCTTATCACTGTCCATTTGGTGCATCACAATCTAATTTCATTATAAAGACACTTTTTGCCTCAGTGAGACAACTTTTGGAAGACTTTTTTTTTTAATGTTTATTTATTTTTGAGAGAGAGAGAGAGAATATGAGCAGGGGAGGGGTAGAGACAGAGGGAGACACAGAATCCAAAGCAGGCTCCAGGCAGCACAGAGCCTGATTCGGGGATCAAACTCACATAGTGTGAGATCATGACCTGAGCCAAAGTCGGACGCTCAACCGATTGAGCCATCCAGGTGCCCCAAAGACATTCTTAATCATTCTCTCAAGTTTTAAGGAAGGTTAATTTTTTTTAATGTTTATACTTATTTTTGAGACAGAGAGAGACAGAGCACGAGTGGGGGAGGGGCAGAGAGAGAGGCAGACACAGATTCCAAAGCAGGCTCCGGACTCAGAGCTGTGAGCACAGAGCCCGACGCAGTGCTCACGAACGGCAAGATCATGACCTGAGCCAAAGTTGGACACTCAACCGACTGAGCCCCCCAGGCCCCCCAGGGAAGTACACGCTTTTAAAGGAAGTCAACATTTTGTTTCTTTGAGCTCTTCTACTGGAGGAAACTCCTGACATCTTCAAATGAGCATAAACCACCTAAGTCTTGGTTAGCTGCCAAGCTGGCAAAGTGTCATGGCAGTCACCAGTCCCAAGCAGTGTGTAGAACCTGGTCTTCAGAGACAAGAGCGAATGCTGGTGAAGTTATCAGGACACAGGATCAAACCTGTGATGAGGCCGTGAGGATCACACGAGGGGTAAGGTAGGTAATTCATAGTCACCCTCCTCAGCACACCCAGGTCCTGGCTGGGCATCATAATGTCCCAGAGTACATGGGGTCATCCCCACACAGAAACCACAAAATCTGTCTGTCCTGCTGACACAGGCAGATGGGAGAACACAGGATCTTTGGAAGTCAGATTTATGTGTGATTCTTATTTTATTCCTTGTGGGGGTTTTTTCTTCCGTAAGAAATACAAGTTATTTTTGCAATCAGATTTAAAATGAGGATTACTTTAAAATTCATAGACATTTGGGGGCGCCTGGGTGGTTCAGTCAGTTGAGCGTCTGACTTCGGCTCAGTTCAAGACCACTCGGTTCACAGGTTCGAGCCCCATATCGGGCTCTGTGCCAACAGCTCAGAGCCTGGACCCTACTTCAGATTTTGTGTTTGCCTCTCTCTCTCTCTGCCCCTCCCCCCTCTCATGTGCGCACTCTCTCTCTCTCTCAAAAATAAACCTAAAATAATAATAATACAATTCACAGGCAGTTGATCCTGAGAGCCTAAAGAAACCTTATTCTCTATGGCCTGTTAGCTTTCTAACTTTGGGGACATCAATCAAAATTACTAAGGACAAAAAAAAAAAAAAAAAAAAAAGACGACATGGCTTTGGATAACCTGTTTGGGAAGCCTCTCTGAAGGAGTGCTCTCCATTGACTATAGAAGGAAAGGGAAAAGGGAAACCTCATGGAGTGCAAAGGACACAGGCTTAGAGGCCAGAAAAATCTGAGCATAACATGTAGCCCCGGGCCCTTACTATCAGCATGACTTAGGCAAATTACATCACCTCTCTGAGCCTCAGTATCCTCATCTGTAACACAGGCACCGTGGTTGTGGTACTTAGAATCGATCCCTTGTTGTGATAATTAGAATCAACGCCTATCACTGGCCTCACCCTTGGGAGGAAGCTATTATTCCCTCCTGCTGGCAGGATCACAAAGTGGGACTACAACCATATACTCTTGCATCGAAAGAGTACATAACTAAAATCTGCCCTATGTCTTCCTGTGTTCAACTATGTTTTCTTCATCAAGCATGGGTTGGTTGAGGGAAAGGGGGAGTGTTGCCCTTCACTTCTGCCAGGACAGGTAGCTCTGAAAGCAAAGCCAAGTTCAGGGGCAAGTAGGATAGCTATGTCATGAGACCCTGTTTTCTTGGCTCCAAGGACTTAAAAAATGAGACAAACCCAAGAGATACAAGTTGTGCAAAGAAATCAGTTGTTGAGTTGCCTACATACCACAGGTGATCTAAGAGGCACAAAATGGCGGTCATGGTGGTTACAATGGAGACTGAAGTGCAATCACTGGCCTCAAAATTAGCAATGACCACAGTGACCAAGGCTACAGAAAGATGCAGGACACAGTCCAGTGGAGGGTCCAGCGAGAGAATGGTCTCAGTGGCAGAGGTTCTGGAACCATGATCCAAGGAAGCCGGCGGGAGGCACCCATCCAATCAGTGACAGTATGAAGCTCTGCCCTTCAGCAAGAAGGTTCTCAAATCTGAGCCCCCAGGGGCAGAAGCCAAGACAGCAAGAAGCCAACGCCACCATCGGGGGGTTGACTGCAGAATCTCAGGCTTTTCCAGGAAGGACTTGGGTTCAAGATTCTCCTTGTGATGGCACTGGAGCACAGGGTGGTGGGGAGAGCCAAGAAAGCTCCAGTTCGTAATTACGAAGCCCTATCCTGAGAACTATTTAAGCGGAGCCTGAATCAGACTCCAGAGACAAAGCTTTAGCCGATTGTTACGTTTCCTAAAGGATGGAAACAGTCAATCTTCCTTTGAAAGCCTCCTCTTTCCACCTGCCCTGCCCCCAAAAGAAGTCCCTTCTGTAATCTGAATGACATGCGTCAAAGCATGGTTCATCTGCAGAGTGCCAGGCAGGTGTCAGGTGGGGTTACTGCTATTACTGGGAACTAAGGGTACTCCACAGTTTCTAAGCCCACGTACCAAGGACAAAGCATTCTCAGAGGCACAGGATACTTGGGTATCCGTCCTAATGAATAAAATGTCATTTACCACCGTGGCTTTTGTCTGATCTTCAGAGACTTCATTATCTTTTTTGTCATTTCTGGAAAGCCAAGAAACTGCTCTCTTTTTAAGCTAATTGCCTGGAAAAAGCATTCCCGCCTCTCTCATATGCAGAAGAGAAGTTCTTTCCTGTCTGGCCAAGGCAAAGAGTCCTGAATATGAGCCACTGCAGACAGGATAAGGATGAATCCATCTCCATCATCATTTCTTTTTTTTTTTAATTTATTTAAATGTAAGTTCATTAACATACAGTGTAGTACTGAGTTCAGGAGCAGAACCCAGTGATACACCACTTACATATGACACCCGTCCAAGCTCATCCCAGCACATGCCCTCCTTAATGCCCGTCGCCCATTTCACCCATCCCCCCCAGCCACCTCCCCTCCATCATCATTTCTGCCCTGATTTTCCAGCCTGAGGTCTCTGTGCACAAGGTTCCTACACGTGCTTCAGTTGGACCCTCTCCATTCTGCGTGCCGCCTACAAGTCACACACACAATCACGGTCGTCTGACTACAGGCTCTTGAATCCTACGGTCTCCTTCTGACTATGCAGATAAGTTGAACTTCCATAAAATTGGTTTCGGTACCACTGTTCTCTGTCCTTTGAAGAGACAGAATAAAAGACACTGAATACATAGGATGCCTATTACCTGGACCATCCATTTGTCTATTCTCTCAACCAAGACAGAGTGATCCCCTCTTATGCATTAGGCAGCTGGGAATAAAGATACGGAGAAAACACAAACCCAACTGTAAATGTCCTGTCAACCTAAACAGAGGGCACAGGCATCTTGTTTCTGAGGAAATGTCTTTGATGTTTTAGTGGTTGTGAATTCACCACAGGCTGTTAGTATCAAGAGGACAGTAATGAACCTAAAATCAAGGGGTGGGCTAAGATAGTCACGATCATTCAGGCAGGGATATACAAAATTTTGGTCCATGCAAAGAAACCTACATGGAATCAGGGCCAACAGTGAACACACATCTCAAAACGGAAAACACATAAGCAACAAATAGGAGAATCATGGCCCAAGAGCAAAATTTGCAAATGAGGTCAACAGGAAGGGACACAGAAGCCTCTGCTCATGGCTGCCTCCTCTGCCCACGACAGCTCACCTCTGCCACCCCAAATCCACCTTGCTCACACCTGCTCGTCCTATGAAACCCGTCTCCACAGCAATTCCGCCAGGAAGCTCATCCTCATCACCACCCCTTCAAGATAGAGCGTGATGTCCCCACTCACTGTAATACCCGGTGCTTTTTAATGCTGATATATGATTATCCATCTGCCTATCTCTCCTCCCCACCACACTGTGAGCTACTTGAGGACATGGATTTTTGTCTTTTTAGCCCAGTGCCTATTACATTTAGCACTCACATATTTGTGGAATGAGTGAATGAATGAATGAATGAATGAAGAGGGCTAGAACGTTCTTCAGAAGCCTGGGTACTTCTCCTTACTGCAGACTTAGTGACTTAGGCTTCACTTCCACAGGGACTCTGCAAATGAGCACCTGCAGCAAATATCTCTTTCCTTTAGGTCAAGGGCAGGAAGTCGGCCATGTCAATTAAGGTCTTTCTGTGCCTCCCTCTCAGCTAGAAAGACAAGCCATCCACAGTTTGCAAGCTTTCCTTGTCTTGTGTGCTTCAGAGGGATTTGGCTATGGGGCTCTTAACGAGATCAAGCCGAATCACAGTTTCATCCTGTCAAAACGCATTGGAAATCTTTCTAGGGTGATTTATCATGGAAATACACATGGCGGGGAAGGGGAAGGGGACTTAGAGGAAGCAAAGAAAGCCACTCTGCGTCTGCAGTGCTCGGCTGGCGGGATGCCCGTGGCAGCCGCAGCAGCTGGTGGACAAGGCTGACCTGACACAGGGACGGATGGGCTCCTGTGAGAAGGCCACCTCCCGAAAATAAATAACTATCGCCAGGACCGTCGCACTCCAAGGAGCGTGTTAACGCATAACAGCAGCAGCCAGTAAATCCTGGCGGCAAGTACCTTAGGTAAGGGGGTGGGGGGGGGGGCTAGATTAATTTGCAGCTGCTGGCAACACCTGACAGATCAGTTAAAATATGGAGTAGCTCAGATTTGCTCCCTGAAGTCAACAGCAGCACCACCACTAATTTAAAGGCAGGGCATCCACAGCTAGCTAAAGTCACTGCTAGGGAGAGACTTGGGGGGGAGAACATAAATAACCAGAAAATTGAAGAGCTCTCCTGTATCCTCAACATACCTGTAAATTTTTTGACTCCTCTCTCCTGCAGCTCCCTCCCTGGACGCAGGGGCTTATCACAGGATAACCCTTGTTTTTGTGGACATGACTTTGTATTGTTTTTATGGTGGAATAGGTGCCAGGATAACATGCTGGCACCTTTTGTTAAAAGCAGCATTAACAAATGTGAGCTCGAATGAAAAGCCATTGCCATTTGTCAATGTTGCTTTGAAAAAGTGTGCCAGATTGCACTACGGGGCCCTCGAGGGCAGAGACTCTGTTGTTCCAAGGCTGAGAGCCTGCTCTTTGCCAGGCAGGATGCTGAAAACAAAGAATTCAAAGACGGAATGCAAATGGAACCCTGCCCCCAGGCCCTTAGACTCTAGTGGCAGAGAGAGAGAGAGAGAGAGAGAGCGAGCGAGCGCGTGAGGGAGACCAGAGACAGATAGAAAAATAGCTAAATAAAAAAACTACACACAAAAATAAACTCAAAATGGGTTAAAGACCTAAACATGAGACTGAAACCCTAAAAATCCTAGCACACAGACAGTAACTTCTTTGACACCAGCCATAGCAACTTTTTTCTAGCTATGTCTCCTGAAGCAAGGAAAATAAAAAGAAAAATAAACTATTGGGACTACATCGAAATAAAACGTTTCTGCACAGTGAAGGAAACAATCAGCAGAACTAAAAGGCAACCGACAGAAGGGAAGATATTTGCAAATGACATATATGATAAAGGGTTAGTATCTAAAATTTAGAAAGAATTTGTAAAACTCAACACCCCCCCCAAAAAAATAATCCAATTAAAAACTGGGGAGAAGACATGAGTATACATTTTTACAAAGAAGACATCCAGATGGCCAACAGACACACGAAAAATGCTCAACATCACTCATCATCAGGGTAATACAAACCGAAACCACGATGAGCTATCACCTCACACCTGTCAAAATGGCTAAAATCAACAGCACAAGAAACAACAGGTGTTGGTGAGGATGTGGAGAAAGAGGAACCCTCTTCCACCATTGGTGGGAATGCCAACTGGTGCAGCCACTGTGGAAAATAAAGAGGTTCCTCAAGAAGTTAAAAATAGAACCACACTACAATCCAGCAATTGCACTATTAGGTATTTACCCAAAGAATACAAAAATACTAAGTCAAAGGGATACTTACACCCCTACATTTATAGCACCTTTGTCTACAGTAGCCAAATTATGGAAACAGCCCAAGAGTCCATCAACTGATGAATGGATAAAGATGTGCTTTGTATGTATGTATATGTACGTATGTTTGTGTATATATATAATGTGTATGCATGTGTGCGTGTGTATGTATACATATATAATGGAATATTACTCAGCCATAAAAAAAGAATGAAATCTTGCCATTTGCAACAACATGGATGGAGCTAGAGAGTATTACGCTAAGTGAAATAAGTCAGAGAAAAACAAATACCCTATTATTTCAATCATATGTGGAATCTAAGAAATAAATTAAACAAGCAAAGGTGGGAAAAAAAAGAGAAAAACCAAGAAACAGATTCTTGACTACACAGAACACACTGATGGTTAACCAGAGGGGAGACGGGTGGGGAGATGGGGGAAACAGGTGATGGGGATTAAGGATGCACTTGTAGTGATGAGCACCGGGTGACGTAGGCAAGTGTTGAATCACTATATTGTACACCTGTGATGAGGGAGCATGGGGCAAGCCGAGGGCAAAATCCAGGCTGGCACACCCCCCACCACCACCAGGAGGAATATGTGTGGTATTGCTCAGACATTCCTGGCTACCCAAGAACAAAGGAAAGGGGTTGAAGTGCTTGCATGGTAATGTGGGAAACTAAGGCAAATGAAAAATTAAATTCCCTTACTGCCTGCAGACCATTGACAAGTCCTTGAGACCAGCAGAGTGACCTCCCTCTAGGAGCTCAGCTGCCTTGATGATGATACGTTGCTAGAGGCCAAAGACAATCTCAGCTTAACATGATCCCAACCTCGAGGATCCTGTAAGTCTACTTCCTGTATCTCAACCGTTGCAAGATACGGGCAGACAATCATACTCCAAGCTTATGGCCCCCTGATATGTATCTGAAGGGTCTCATAATGAGGTTTAATTAAATGGTAATAAAGGGCATTTCCCTAGCAACAGCTAGTCCCTCAAGGTCCTGGAAACCTTGCTTCCAGAATAGTTTAGAGACTTCCTCTATCCCTGACCCCCTCCCAAACTGAGGGTATATAATAAGTTACCCATCATGACCCCAGTGCTGTTCTTCCTGTCCATGGGTCCTGTCCCATGCTTTAATAAAATCACCTTTTTGCGCCAAAGAGATCTTAAAGAATTGTTTCTTGCCCGTCAGCTGCAAACCTTTTCACAACCCATCAACCCAAAACTTGTATTTTGGGTTGAAACTACTATTGCACTGTTTGTTAACTGGAACTTAAATAAAATCTTAAAAAAAAAAAACAAAAAAAAACCACCACTGCACTGAAGTGTGGTGCTCTCAAAGAGGTAAAGCCCAGAGTATTCTGGCACTGAGATAGGGAGACCAGGCGGTGCCTGGCCTGGAAACAGCTGGTAGGGAGGAAACAATGCCTTAGCCCACACGCCAATGCACAGATTACCCCAAAGGCCTCAGAAATTCATAGAAATAACCCATTATTTTTATTTAACAACGTGTGAAATGATGCCTTTCTTTTTCTCTTATTCTCCCTCTTCTGGTAACGACACCAGTCACTGCACTAGGGTCTGCTCTAATCTAGTATGACCTTGCTTTACTTGATTACATTTTTAAAGACTTGCTCATAACCAAGGTCATATTCCCAGGTGCTGGAAGTTAGGACTCCAACGTGTTTTCTAGGGGCACACAATTCAACCTGCAACAAATTCCACAACTCCTGCTCATTTTTCAACCGTTCACCATTTACTAAAGATCAGTTATTCATCTCCCAAAACTCAATCCAAGGAAATGTTGCCAGCTTTTCCCTTTATCTTTTTTTTTTTTTTTTAATCTTGAATGTTGCTTGTATAACTCCCCCAACAGTAGAGGAAACTATGTATCTGGCAATAAACAAAGAGAAAAAGGTTCTTTTCTGATCTTTTAGCTGAAGGATGTGTGAGTTCTCCACCGTTCCCCACTCTAAAAAGATGCGTATGTGCATGTCCAAATGTGTTATGCTTGAACATAATAAATCTGAAATGGTTCTGTTGTGGTTTCCCTATTTCTGGGCCCATTTTTCTTCTGTCTGTAGAGACTTGGCATTTGAGAACACTGCACATTTGGAACAAAATGTCCTTTTTCTTAATCAGCGCCACATTTTTGTAGATAAAAGGTGAGTGAAATGCTAAAGGTAATATATAATTTGCTCTTAACAAATGGCAGGGGAGTGCCGCAGCAAGGCTGTTTTCTAAAGCAAAGACTAATCACAGTAGGAACCAAACATAGCAAGCACTTGGTTTTAAGCTTTCACAACAGAAAATGTCACTAACACATCCGGATGCTTTTGCTTATTCTTAAAAAGTAGCTTGAGATAATGACAGTTGGGGAAATGGTTACGTTGGTTCTAAAGCTGTCCTCAAGTTTGATTTATAGCCCATCGTCTTGGATGCGGCAGCCGAGGAGAATGAAGCAGCAGGAGCAAGACGTCTGGCCAATCCTGCCCTTGAGGTTAAGATATTAAACAAAAATGAAAACTAATCTATCTTCAGACAGAAGTGTGGTACTTAAAGTGGAGTGTTTCAGAGACAATCTTGTAAAACGTTTCGCTTTAAAAATGATTTTATTAGAGCAATTAGACATGTAGGAAATGTTACCATCTTGCTAAAGTTGTGTAAGAGCTTTGTTCTAATCTCCCTCGCTCTCTGGAGTGAGATAAATCTATATATAGCCGTGCCTGGTATATGCTTCACTCATTATCTCTATATATAGATCTGTAGCTAGAATATTCTCTGTGAACATAGGTCACCTAGTATTCACAGGAGGATTGCATCTTAAAACCTTGAAACTATAAAATTCCTTTAACAGTTCAGAGTTAGCTGTGGAAAATGAGAAATCACAGGTAATCTTTGAGTCCCACACTCATGGACTGACTTACCCCATCAACAAATATTTACTGAGTATCTATTACATGTAGACACTTTGTCCACTGCTGCAGGTTTAACAACACAACAAAAAGTGAAGTCTCTAGCCTCTACAATCTTATCAGGGCAGAAGCCTAGGATTCTCTTTTCCGCATGGCAGAAACCATGTATCTACCACATTTATATAATGAAGAGCCCTGAAATACGCAAGCAGCTCCCACAAAAAAAAGAACAAAAGCAAACATTGAAACATACTGTTCAACTCCGAGAAACTAACAGAATCCTGAAAGAGGAGGAAAAAGGAAGGTGGGATTGAATCCAGAGTATGACCTGTAAGGCAGAAGGCAACAGTAACTGGGAGAAAGTGCCAAGCCCAGGAGCCTAAGGTTTTGAACAAAAAAGGAACGGGAGGCTAGTCCTTTCCAGGGATCTAAACCTGTGGGATCCCAAGGTATTAATGAGGGAATTCAGAGAATCCGTGCACTTGGATGGGGGGAAAATTACATCTTTATTTTCATATCTAACTAAAATATCCTTTAATTGAATGTAAGCAACAAATCACAGTAGTTTGATCGATAAACATGTCTTTGCCTCTAATAAAAATCACAGATTCCGACTGTTGCAGATAACTTGAAATAATGTGTATACTTGTTATAACTGTCTTTGCAATTATGGTAGTTACTACACAGATCACCCAATCTTATTATCTGGTGTATGAATAAAGCAGCACATACATTAATCTATCACACATTTGTTTTTTAGGGTTTTGTTAACTGCTGTCTCTGTCCTCTTGGGCTGCTGTAACAAAATACCGTAGACTTATATACAATGCCTTATTTACATAATAAATACCATGGCTTATAAACAATACAAATTTATTTCTCACATTCCTGGAGGCTGGCAAGTCCAAGATCAAGGCACCAGCAGATCTGGTGTCTGGTGAGAACCTGCTTGCAGGTCAAAAGAAGTCCATCATCTGGCTATGTCCTCACACAGCAGAAGAAAACAAGGGGCCCTCAGTGGGATGTCTTTAATAAAGGTACTAATGCCGTTGATCTCATGACCGAGTCACCAAAGGTATCACCTCCAAAATATCACATTCGGGCTATTTTTCAACATGTAAATTTGGAGGGGACACATTTAGCCTATAGCAACTGTATTTCAATATAATTGTAATCATTTGTAATCCTATGTGATTCGTGCACTCAAAAATATTGCCAGAAGGAAGAACAGGATTCACTGGCTTGCCAAAGGAGACCAGACTTCCCCATTAACAAGAGGGAGCTAGAAAAATGCTGTCTCCCACGACAGTGAGCCCACAAGGAAACCTATCTCCCTCTGTTACAGCTGTAGTAGCACACAATAAAGTAAGATTACCATGGATGATAGCTACCCCTTAAGAATTTATAAGCCAGCATCACAGGTCTGCTTGCTGATGGGTACAATCAGAGAAACCTGTAAATCCAGAGACTAAATCGAACTGTATCCTAATTGTTAATGCTTTCAGTTATATTGCAGAAATAAATGTCATTCTTTCCAGGTAAAGACACCAAAACTGAACCCCAAGACTTCTCCATAGACTAAGTTTTTGGGTTTTTTTAAAATAGACTCAAAATAAAAATTGTTAAGCAAGTGAAGAAATAAGATACTAAGAGCAAAAGTCAGAAAGGAAGAAAAGAAAATATCAACTTCCTACCAAGGACTTCAGCTATTCAGAATTACCTGATTCAGAATATAAAATACTCCATATAATACGCTCAAAAAAATCTTTTTAATGGAGTCAAAAATTACACAAGAGACTACCAAAAATAGCCAAATTAATTGTAAACAGAACCAAATAAAATACTGGAAATAAAATATGTAACCATCCAAGTCTTAAATTTCCCAAGTGTGATATACATACATATTAATACTCATTTATTTTTCAGAGAGAGTGAGACACAGAGTGCAAGCGGGGGAGGGGCAGAGAAAAAAGGAGACAGACTCCAGACTCTGAGCTGTCAGCACAGATCCTGACACAGAGCTTGAACTCATGAACCAGGAGATCAGAACCTGAGCTGAAGTCGGACGCTTAACCAACTCAGCCACCCAGGTGCCCCTAATACGTCTTAGACTCAAAGTCTAAAATTAGACATAGATGAAAAAATAATTAACATATGGAAAGGAGAACTGAAGAATTTATTCATAATTAAAAATAAATGATAGGGATATTTCAAAAAATTCAAAAATTAAGACACAGAGGATAAAGTGACAGAGTCTTACTGCTATTATTGATATTGTAGAAATAAAGCTGAAGCACGAAATGGAGATCCAATATTTGAAGACAGAAGGGGTAAGAATTTTTCAGAAGTTGCCAAACACAATTTTCAGGTTCAGTAATCCCAATGAATTAAAATCAGAATAAAGACCGAAATATTAAAATGAAATCTAAACATGAAAGATCATTTAAAAATCTTAAAAAGAAGATCTTAAAAACAGTCACACACACAAGTAATATTTAAATAAGTGAAAAGCAGACTGACATCAAACCCAGAGTAGTAAGAGGAGCCAGAATCTTATGTCATGACCAAATACTGAAGGAAAATACCTGTAACTCTAGAATCACATACATAAGAATACTCTGAAGAACAATGGCAAAATAAAGACTTTTCAGATAACCATCAACTATGATATCATACTTGTCTCAAAAAAAAAAAAGGCCTTCTAAATGACAAACTTCAAAAACAACGAAAATGATTCAAAAATTAAGATTTGAGATACAACAAAGAATGGTGAACAAAGCAATTAGTAAGGATTTAGACGAATTTTAAAAATCTTTGTGGGGGCGCCTGGGTGGCTCAGTTGGTTAAGCGTCCGACTTCAGCTCAGGTCACGATCTCACTGTCTGGGAGTTCAAGCCCCGCGTCGGGCTCTGGGCTGACAGCTCAGAGCCTGGAGCCTGCTTCCGATTCTGTGTCTCCCTCTCTCTCTGCCCCTCCCCCGTTCATACTCTGTCTCTCTCTGTCTCTGTCTCAAAAATAAATAAATGTTAAAAAAAATTTTTTTTAAATCTTTGTATATAAAACATTAATACTTAAATTGTGAAACTTTTTTTTAAGCTAGAAATAAATTCTTGAATAACAATAGCCCTAGGCCCAGACAAGGATAATCAGAGATTTAAAACAAAAACAAAACAAAACCAAAACAAACCAAACCATAAGACTCTTACATTATTCAAAAGTTCAGCAACTAATTTTCAACTTTGAGTTTATAAGGAAAACCAGGAAACAGGGGTAAATGGTATATATAATCCTAAAAAGCACAGGGCAGGAGAATGGGATGGGGGGAGTTGAATAAGAAAAAAGTAATCTAAAATAAAGTCAGAAAGGAGACATAAAGAAGTGTAGAACACCAGAAACAAATAGAAAACACAACATGAGGAGTAAAAATGAGTTCAAATATATCAGTAATAATAATAAATTCGTAGTTAAAAGACAGATTGTCATGTTTTTTATTTATTTTGAGAGAGAGTGGGGGGGAAGGTCGGAGAGAGAGCGAGTGTCTAACACTTAACCAATTCAGCCCACCCAGGCTCCCTGTCAGATTTCTTTTTTAATCAGCTATATGTTATTTCTAAGAACCAAGTATAAAATGTACAAACCTGAAAAACTTTTAAACATAACAATGAAGATGCATTAGACATGTACTAATCAAAACAGGATCAAAAAATTCAATTTTGAGACAAAAAGCATTTATAAAGAGACTCATTGCTTAGTGATAAAAATTTTCAATCAATAGAGATCATATATGCACCCCATAAAATAACCTCAAATGACATAAAATGAAAGTTAACAGAACCTCAAAAATGTATAAATATCATACCAAGAGTTTTCAACATTCTTCCATAGATAATTAGTACTCAAGCTGACAAAAATTACATTCAAAGCTCCATTTGGTAGATATTTATAGGGCCATGCATCCAACAGTAAGAAATACAAGTTATCCTCAAGATCCATTGAACATTTTTAACAATTGTCTCACGTTAAGCCATAAAATATGTCTCGACACATTTCAAATTATTCCTATCACACACAGAATATTCTCTGACCACAATTAAATTAGAAGTCAGTTACAAGATAATTTAAGCCCCTTATGACTGGAAATTAAAGTATTTCTAGATAATGTATGAGTCAAAGAAAATATAATGGAAATTAAAATATATTTAGAATTAAATAGTAATGATATACCTCAAAATTCATGGAAGGCTAAAATAATAATTTGAGGAAATTTATACTTTTTCATGCTTGTAAAAGGTTGAAAGTTTTAAAGTTGAATGTCTAGCTTAGAAAAAAATTTCCAACAGCACAATTTTTCTAGATGAGACTATTATCAAATAAGTACATGTCATGGTGATTTCTGAACTATCTGATTAGTGTGTGATGGAAATAGGCCCCTCAAAAAAAGGGGGGATCCCCGAAAGAGAAAGAAATAACACATATAAAAGCAGAAATAAACAGAGAAAGAAAAACAATAGACAGTACTCAAATATCCTTCAGATATTTCTTTGAGAATACTAATAAAACTGTTAAGCTTCTGGTTAGACTAATCAAGTAAAATAGAGTGAAGGCAGAAACATACAATAGCAAAACTGAAAGGGGACCATAGTACAGATAGAGCAAAAAACTAAAAAGATAATGACTTCAGCCAATAAGCTTTAGAATATATAAAACTGACAAATCCTGAGAAAAAAGCAAAAGTGTTAAGTGATTCATGAAGAAACAGAAAGCCTGAATAGTCCCATAATCATTAAAGAAACTGAATTAGGAGTTAATGATCTTTCCACAAAGAAAAATAAATGGAATCCTTTAAAAACTCATCTAGGAAATAAAACAGAGGAATATTCACAATTCATATTTAAAAATATATCATCTTCCTATGAAAATCAGAAAAGTATGAGAAGTCAATCTCTCTCCAAAACACATACCTATGTTTCTATATGAGTGCAAGCATGCATATATATATATATATATACATATATATATATATATATATAACATATATCCTATACATACATAAATCCTACATATGTGTGTGTGTGTGTGTGTATATATTTTATCTTATATATTGTATATATACTACAAATTGAATATAATAATACATAGGAGATATATATTGTGATGGTTAATTTTATGTGTCAACATGACTGGGTTAAGGGATGCCCAGACAGCTAGTAAATATTATTTCTGGGTGTGTCCATAAGGATGCTGCTTGAAGAGATTAGCAATTCCTTCAGTGGGCTAAGAAATCCACCCTCATCAATGCGGACAGGCACCATCCAATCCACTGAGGGCCAAAATGAGCAAAAAGGTGAAAGAAGATAAATTAACTCTCTCTTTTTGAGTTGAGACACCCCTCTTTTCCTGCCATCTGAATTCGGAGTTCCTGGTTCTTGGACCCTTGGAGTCTCCTGCTTCTCAAGCTTTCATACTTGGACTGAATTACACTGGTGACTTTTATGGTTCTCCAGCTGGCAGAACATGGAACTTCTCGGCTTCCATAACAACATGAGCCAATTCTTCTAATGAATCATATATATATGTATCTCCTATGGGTGTCTCCTATGAGTTCTGTTTCTCTGGACAACCCTGATAGTACCTGCATCATGACCAGTCTGAGACTGGAGTACCAGTTTGTTTTAACATCTAGTAATAACAATTCATCCCACTAACAGATTAAAAGAGAAAAATTCATCATCTTAGTAGATGGAGAAAAATCATTCAAAACAAACCAATAGCCATCCATGAGTATAAAAAGAAAGAAAAAAAAAATAGAAGGGAATTTCCTTGACCTGCTAAGAATATCTACCAAGAACATACAGAGAACCTTCTAAATCCAGGCACATTAGCCATATTCTATATAAAATCAGAAGCAACATGGACAGCCACTAGTCCATCCTACTTCACTACAGTGAGAAAATGAAGGCTGTGTGAGTCAAAGCCAAGTCAAACCACAACACTCAGACATCTTACCTAACATCAAACTTTATTAATAACTCAAAGAACAAAGGTAGCCACAAAAAGCAGGTCAATTACAGAGAATTCAAGAGCTACCATCACAGCCTCCAGTTCTCTCCATGCTGTGTTGTGACAGAAAGCTCCCTGGTCCAGAGTTAAGCTGGGTTCTGTAATGATGCATGCTGGAAGTACGCGTGCTGGAAATCACTTCCACAAAAGAGGAGTAATTTCTACCACGAAACATGTCCATTTTGTACACCAGAAATTACATGGCTGATACTGACATTTTCCAGGGAGCATGCCCCATAAATCTACAAACAACTGGTTTACCATAAACAACCGACATCGATCAGACATAATAAAAGCACTCCACATACAAGGACTCTCCATTATATTTACAAAGAGATTTGATCAGGTAGTTTAATTCTTTTGAGTTTTTTTTTTTTTCCTTTCTTCCCTGAATAGGATGGGTTACAGACCAGCTGCTTCCCAGTCATAAAAGGTACAAGGAATGGGGGAAAAACTATGTAAGCTGGTTAAAGGCAAGGAGTTTTGTTTGTTTTGTTAACTTCCTAGAGTATTACCTAGAACAGAGCCTAGCACATTGTAGATACTCAGTATAGGTCTATTAAATGAAAGTATTAATTATTCATAAAGTAACGCATGCTACAGAGAAAAGCTAAAGCAACTATAAACAAATTAGAATTGATAACACAGTTTAGTTAGGAGAATTAATATAAAATCAATATGCAGAATTCCATTTCTATATTCTTGCAACAAAAAGCAATTTTAAAATCATCTTTACTGTATCAACAGGAAGCAAAGTTACCTAGGAACAAATCTAACAACAAAAAAATGTGTATCACCTTTATGGCAAAAATTATAGAACTTTCTTGAAAGGCTTTGAAAAATGCCCAAACAGATGGCAAGATGTATGTTCACAGATAAGAAAATTCAGTATCATAAAATATCAGTTTTCCTAAATTGATCTATATAGCTTCAATGCAATTCTAATTAATAGTTAATGTTTGTTTTATTTTTTTGTTTTATTGATGACAATAATCTCAATCTAAAACTGTATATGAAACCAAGGTCCACAACAGTGCTGAACATGGAGGAGGAGAACTCACCATTTCAAATACCAAAACCCATTATGAAATTATAGTAATAGAGTCAGTGTGGCATTGGTACCAGAACAGACAAATAGACCAATGGACCAAGCAGAAAGAGAGCCATGTGCATATAGCAAGTTAATATATGAAAGAGGTGGTCCTGTATGTGAGTGGGAAAAGAACAACTATTTAAAAGCTGGCATTATTAAAACTGGTTATCTCTATAGAAGAAAATTAAATCTGAACTTCTTCCCTTCCTACACAAAACTCCATTTCCAGTAGATTATAAACCCAACTGTGAAATGCCCAACTTCAAAACTTTGAGAAGCAACCAGAGAATATCTCCATAAACTTAGGCAAGACATAAATAATGACATACAAACACAAAAAAAATGATAGCTGTATTTCAGTATGACAAATGTGACACTTTTGTTAAGTAAAACATACTATTTAAAAAACTAAAAAAAAAAAAAAAAAAAAAAAGCAACAAGCTAGGAAAAAGAGAGTTGCAACACATATAGCTGACAGAGAATTTGTACCCAGAACCTGTAATAAATTCATGGGTATCAATAAGAAAGTCACAACCTAACTGAAGACCCACCAAAAGTCTGTCCAGTCCTGTTACAGAGAAAAAGTTGATCATGGACATATGGAACAGTTGTCAACTTTGTTAGTAATCAGTGAAATACAAGCTCTAACTGCAATGAAAGGCAAATTTGTATCATCAGAAATGCAAAAATTAAGCTGACGGTATCAATTTTTGGTATGAATGCAAGACAATGGGAACGCTCGTATATTTGGTTGGCAGGACAATAACTGAACCCAATCCATTTGCAAAATACATTAACACTACCCTTAAATCTGAAAGGACCGTAGGAACCACAATTCTGCTTTTAGTTCTACATTCTAGGAACACTTGCACACGTGCACTAGAAAACAGAGCAGTAATGTGTGTAAAGAGTAACCACATGAAAATGACCCAAATGCTAATCGCCAAGGAAATCGATAAATTGTCGCAAATTAAAAGTACTGAATATTCTACAGCAGTGAAGCAAATGAACAGCTGCCCACATCGATGTGGATCAATGTCAAAAACAAAATACCAAGGGAAAGCAAGTCACAGAAAAACACATACCCTTCGATACCGTCTATCTAAATGGCAAGATGTGATACAAAGAATCATGGAATTTCTGAGAAAGGTCTTTTTCCATCTACGGGAATCAGAGGATAGCAGAGGCAAGTAACATGTGAACTGGACTTTGGACACTGGAGATAATGCCTAGAAAGAGACAGAGGGTCAAGTGTTTGTAAATGCAGTCCAGGCTGAAAAAAAGGTGTAAGCAATAGTGTGTAGCCTCCCCCATTCTTCAGAGAATAATGTAACCAAAAACTAAGACACGTAATGAGAAGTCCTAAGAGCAGAGATAAGGCTAGAGACAGGCTGGGTCGAGGGAACCAAGAGGGCCTTGCCTGCTACCTTCGAACACAGAAGAGAGAAGCCCCATCGTTGATATCCTAAAGGGAACCCTATTCCTTTTTTCCTCGTCAAACAGTGCCCTGTTCCATGAGCCACACCCTCACACCTTCTGCCCAGTGCTGCCTCTGCTCTCTTCCTCAACACCACTCCCATTCTCAAGACTTGAAAACAACAGCAAGAGGGTTTAATCCTCTTGTACCGCTGGTGGGAATGCAGCCACCGTGAACAGTATGGAGTTTCCTCAAGAGGTTTAACACAGAACCACCCTAGGATCCAGCAAGTGCATTACTAGGTACTTATCCAAAAGATATAAAAATACTAATTTGAAGGGGCACATGCATCCCTATGTTTATAGCAGCACTATCTACTATAGCCAAATTATGGAGAGAGCCCAAATGTCCACCAACTGATGAATGGATAAAGATGTGTTATATATATAGAACGGGGTATTACTCGGCCATCAAAAAGAAAGAAATCTTGCCATTTGCAATGATGTGGATGGAGCTAGAATTTATTATGCTAAGCAAAGTAAGTCAATCAGAGAGAGACACATATTATTTCACTCATATGTGGAATTTAAGAAACAAAACAGATCAACATATGGCATGGGGGGATGGGTAGAGAAGGAAACACAACACAAGAGACCCTTAATGACAGAGGACGGTAGGTAGGAGATGGGCTACATGGGTGATGGAGACTAAGGAGGGCACTTGATGTGCTGAGCACTGGGTGTTATATGTAAGGGATGAATCACTGAATTCTACTCCTGAAACCACTATTGCCCTGTGTGCTAAAATTTAAATTAAAAAGGGGGAACAAAAAAGATAGTAACAGTAACTGATAATACATTATGATGAACAGCATCACTTCAACGTGAGCATGACATCACACCAATAATCTGGGTAGAAAAGGCCTGTGTTGGCCCAGAGCATTCGGCAAACCCCTGGAAACTTGAATCCAGAAGGCCCTGTGGTGCCTGGGGGCACGTCCCTTGAGCAGGACTCTCACATGCATACCCAATTTGGGATACACCTCAATAAACCAACGCTGTGCTTTCTATATATACTCATTCTGCACGTATTTACTGAGCATTTAAAGCCAGCAGGGGTTGGGTCTTCACGGAACTGTACGGCCAGTCTCATTACACTACTCCCCCTCCCTCCCAAAGGTAGTTTTCAATGGTAATAGCCAAGTGCTGTTAGACATGATCCAGAAGTGATCAGCTACTTACTTTCATTTTGCAGAATAGCCATCCAGTGTTCAGTCAAGCATTAATGCTTTCTAAAACCAAACGGGAACTGTATGGAGTAAAATACTCGTAACTGCGTTGGAAATAGTTTGTCGTCCAATGTGATGCTCGAGACGTACACGATAAAATCACTGGTAGACTATCAACTGGTTTAAAAAAAAAAAAGTTACTTTCTCTTTTTACTTCAAATGTACATTAATATGCTTAAAAATCAGAACAGAGAAAACATGTTGTGTATGATGTGACTTGAAAAAGGAGCTCTATGTGCTCCCAGGAACCTGAAGGGGAAGAAGGCGCTTATCTTTTCTTGCTATCTCTGTTTTTCATCTAGACTTTAGAGCAAGTTGAACTCACCTGAATATGAATATGGGGGCTGCTTTTTATTTTTAAAAAATGACATCTGACCTGTGATCAAAACTAGTAATCATGAATTTTAACTGATCTAGTCACTTACTTTTTTTTTAATGTTTTTTATTTTATTTTTGAGAGACAGAGTGCAAGCGAGGGAGGGGCAGAGAGACAGGGAGACACAGAATCCCAAGCAGGCTCCAGCCTCCAAGCTGTCAGCACAGAGTCTAATGGAGGGCTCCAACCCAGGAACCGTGTGATCACGGCCTGAGCCGAAGTCGGAGGCTTAACCAACGGAGTCACCCAGGTTCCCCTAACCAACACTTGTAAATGCTTTTTCTTCTTGCCAAAGGTAATAGCTAAGACTTAACTCACACAAGGCTCCAACTGACCCAGGTCCCCGAAAAGGAAAAAGGAAACCGGTCATCTAGTAAGTGGAACTTAGGGTACCAGATAGTACTTAGGGTACCAACGTATGACAATCACAGCACAGATGGAGCTGGTTAAAAGCCACATTCAGACCCAAGCACAGAGGTCAGAAAACAAATACAGCCAGTTAGAGCACCAAACTCAAAGCGGGAGAGCAAGAGGCAAGCATTTTGTTATCAGTCCAGAATGTTTCTGTCATCGGTCCAGAGATTTACCAAGCACGCTTTTCTTTTACGGCTTGAGGGTTTGGACTTAGAGTCCTGCAGCATCCTCCCTCCCCCCTTTTTAAAGAGATGGGCCCAAAGTTCAACTTTATTACAAAAACAAGCCCAACAACCTACAGAACAGCCGAGAAGCAGTGAATTGGCCACTGTGGCACGGCGCATCTCAATACACTGCAAATCCTTGGTTTCACTAGCCGAGCGAGCGTTCTCCACACGTGAATCACCAGCCTTCTGTGGAACCAGTTCATCAACATTAGGTTTACTGAAAAAAACAGTTACCAAGTGAGAACGTGAAAGCTAATAGCATGCAGGTGATGGAAACACAACCAGAAATACTTTCGAAGTAGTATACTAAGGTGTCTCGTGGAACCTACACCAGGAATCTTCCGGCCTCAGCAAGAACACGAAGCAAGAACACGAAGCAAGAACACGAAGCAAGAA
>NC_064808.1:103855692-103870403 GCF_023721935.1 Panthera uncia
GAACACGAAGCAAGAACACGAAGCAAGAACACGAAGCAAGAACACGAGCGCCAACAGAGGGCTTCCCGTGCACTCGTCTCTGCTTCCCTCTATTCATTCTATTCCTCCTTCTAGTCCCTCTTCACTCTCTCTCTCTCCATGTGGACCAGGGTGGAAGAACCATGGTCAACAGCCCCAGAGTTGTAGGTCTCAAGAGTCTGGAACTCAGAGACCGACTTCTTGCTTTCTCTGATCCCAATTAAAAACCCATAAAGAAGCAGGTCTGGGGCCCAGATCCGGACAAATTCCCAAACGCGGGCCAGTCGACAGTGGCCAAGACAGCAGGCTACTTGCACTGGCCCCACTCGGATCAGGTGTCCGTCCTTGTACTGGTCAATGGTAGTCGCAAGGATGAGGTCATGAAAACATAGAGCCACTCTGGCAACAACCACAGAGATACATTTGGGGACTGCCATTCCCAACAGCAGCAGCTGCAGAGCGTCCCAACAGTGAGTATCGACGCAACAAAGTCAACTAGCTACCTGTTACAATGATTGGGTTAACAGCACGGTATCTTACTGCACCCAGAATAGAACCTCAGCTGTCCTCGACTGTAAGCATCGTGCCCTTCCCATAACTGTATTCAAGAATAATCGCATGTCCAGGATGCCTGGGTGGTTCAGTCGGTTAAGCATCTGCCTTTGGCTCAAGTCACGATCTCACGGTTCGTGAGTTCAAGCCCCGAATCAGGCGAGCTTAGCCCTGCTTCTGGTGAGCTCCACTTCTTTCTCTCCCCCTCTCCCCCTCCCTCCCTCTCTCCCTCCCGTCCGCCCCCCTTCACTGCCCCTCATGGGATTCTCTCCCTCCCTGCTCCTCACTCACTTGCGACCTCTCTCTCAAAAAAAAAAAAAAGAAAGAAAGAAAGAAAGAAATCATTGCACATCCATCTCCCAGACGAAGACAGAGACATTCCTTTTTCCAAGATGGTCCCAGAACTCTCAGGCAGTCGAGTACCCACAGTGCATGTCACACACACACTGACGTCACTCTAGCGCTGGGGCAGAGGAACCAAGAAGGAGGGACCAGCTTTCCCACCAAATTTAGTTCACACTCCACCTCCCGTGCACTACCTTTGTGACCATGGGCATAATGCTGAACCTCTCTCAGCCACAGCGTGCTCACACGCAAAATGGGGGAAATAATACATACCTTGCAAGCTTGTATAAAGGTTAGAGAAGGGGCGCCTGGGTGGCGCAGTCGGTTAAGCGTCCGACTTCAGCCAGGTCACGATCTCACGGTCCGTGAGTTCGAGCCCCGCGTCAGGCTCTGGGCTGATGGCTCGGAGCCTGGAGCCTGTTTCCGATTCTGTGTCTCCCTCTCTCTCTGACCCTTCCCCGTTCATGCTCTGTCTCTCTCTGTCCCAAAAATAAATAAAAAACGTTGAAAAAAAAAAATTTTTTTTTTAAATAAAATAAAAAAAAAAAAAATAAAGGTTAGAGAAAATGCATCAGGGTCACCATACCCGATACAAGGCAGCTATTGTATTATTAATATACTGAACGGCTTCCTCATTACCTCTGAGACCTAAAGCACGCTGGCCCCGGGAATGTCTTCAGGCCACGTTCCATTTCACACTAACCTACTTCTTTGTGAAAAGATCTTTTCCACCCTGTATACCCAAAAGACATGGCAAATATAGATTCCAATTAGGTTGTACTATAAAAAAAGAAGGATCGGGGGGCAGTTTCCATTTCAGCTTTCTCCATTGGTTTACTTACTTTATATCCAAAATCCAAAGAGGACTTTAAAATGGAGCTAAGAAGAACGATACAGCTGCACTAATACCCTGAATTGTGTATGTATGTGTGGATATATTATACACATGTGACATACCTAAATATATATTACATACGTGTATCACTATATTTGTATATACAACTCTGTATATATAATTGGATTTTTTGTAATGTTCCAGGGTGTGTTTTTTTAATAAAAGAAAACCACAATTCAGGAAAACCATAGCTGGCACCATCTTTGAAGCTAGGGGCATTCAGAGCAGAGCAAAGCTCCCCACCAGGATTTTGGGCTATTAATCCTTTCACTTTACAATGGGAGAAACTGAAGTTCAGAAGGTGAACCGACTAGTCTGAGATCAGCCAGTGCAGGCGGCCAGAGGGAGGAAGGTGAGACTCTAAGACTGGCCCCAGGGGACCAGTGAGACACAGCTGCACAGAGACAAGGACAAAGGAAATGCTGTAAGCAGATCCCACATCCCTCAAATGGATCTTCTGATAAAAAGAGAAGAAACCAGCCCTTACTCCCACGCTCTCTCCTGCCCACTTTCTCTGGCCAGATTTAAGTGACTTGAGAATTAACCATCATTTTGTAACGTCTAAAGCTCCATTAACATATAATTAAAAAAAAGAAAACAGCTTTCATTAAGGTGACTTCAAATAACGACAGTGATAGAACCAACAGTGTGACCAACTCATGATTAAGAATGATTCCCGTATTCCTGTCTCAGCCTCCCGCTTCGATGCACTTCATAAACTAGCAAATTCCAAATGCTTGTGACGTCCTGTAACCCCACTGTTTCATGCCTCCATGCTTTCTGGGCTCACATATGTAAGATACAGCTCAGGGAGCACCTCCTCCAGGAAGCTTTCCATCATTCACCTATGTGTCCTGGCCCGTCACAGGCCTCAGTGAAGGTATGCTGAGCACTGAACGCTGAATGAAAGAGGTTTCCTACTCCAAGTCTTTCCCAGTCTTAACTTGCGGCAGCCACTCCAGCAGCATCTCCTCCAACAAGCCAGTCAAGCCGTGTCTGCCACAGGGTGCTGAAAATATGAAAATGTCGCCTACAAAGGGCTGCCATTCTGGACAGAGAAGAAAGTGAGTAGAAGCAAGAAAGCTTAGCAGCAGGGGGACAAGACAATGTGAGCAGAGAAGTAACACCATGGTACTTAGGGCAGGAAGCAGCCTAGACGACAGGAACACATATCTGAACGTGTCTAAAACCACCCCCGCTTCTCTCATGGTTTTCAGCAACTTGACCTTCGGCCTGAGATTCCTGGGTTTGCAGTCATTTCCAGCAAAAAATGGAGGCCGAGGAAGTGAACTGGGCCCAGAGTACATTCACATCTGAGACCATCACCCCTTTAAGTGAACTCCAACCCAAGTTATTACACCTGGGCCTAGCTGTTCCTCCTGCAGGACAGAGAGCCAAGGGGAGGTCCTAAAAAGGATGAGCTTTTCCCTAAGATAGAACTCAAGGGGGCATTACACCTTTAAAGGAGAGACAGCATGCGACACAAGTCTGGCCCAGCCAGGTAAGGCGCCCCCGGGCACAGCCCCATTTGTCACCTCCGAGGAAGCCAGCCCCTCGTAGCCCGCACCAAACCTGGTACAGAGGGCTCCAGGACAACGTACCAGGCCAAATCTCAAATGTGAATTTCTCTGACTTGGATTCTTATCTATACAGCTTAACAAATCACGTTTGTTCAAGCTCATTCACTTACAGACTCTGGCTGGCGTCCAATGCCACCAGCGTGAGACCATGGGTCCCATGGAGCTCATTACAACTGTGGTCCGTGGTCTTCTATGGCCAACAATTAGCTCCAGGATGCAATCCAAACAGCCATTTTCATTCTGGTCATGGTTGCCATGGGGATCACCTCATGCTTCTTTGTGGGAATCAAATGTAATGCTTTTGCTAATGGCCCACAGTCTTTTGACTCTTGGGAGACTAGAAGCATTAAGCAATCAGAGCACTTGTGTTTGAAATTTCTCTGCTGCCTTAGGACCTTAAGTGTTGATGAAAAAGGGCAGGGGATATGGGAAAGGAGTGTGCACCATTCCATCAGAAAAGAGGTCTCTACTGGTCCTTTTCTTTGCCAGTGGAGTTTAGATGTTTTTATAAATTTAAGAAAAACAGGAGACACCATAGTTACACAGTGGGGGAACAAAACACGTGAGCTCTACACTGGACTCATCCATCAACTCTCTTTGAGCCAAGACAATTCACTCAACTTCTGTGGGCCAGTTTCCTCATCGTAAATTGAACAGTTTGACAAAAATTACTTCAAAGTTCTACCAGTTGGTATTTCAATCATTTGTCCTGCTCTCAACTTACAAAATAACTTCTCCTCTACATGGAAATGATCAGAGTGGTCAGGTGAAAGCCTTTTTACAAATAGCAAGATGGGGGTGCCTGGGCGGCTCAGATGCTTAAGCGTCCAACTTTGGCTCAGGTCATGATTTCATGGTTTGTGAGTTCGAGCCCCCCATCGGGCTCTGTGCTGACAGCTCAGAGCCTGGAGCCCGCTTCAGATTCTGTGTGTCTCTGGCTCTCTACCCCTCTCCCACCCACACTCTCTCTCCCCCAAAAATAAGCATTAAGAAAAAATTTAATAGCAAAGCTGAAATTAAGACACGTTTCAAGTCAAAGGGCAGAGGCTAGCAGAAACCAGACGCCAAAGAGCATACCCAGATACTCGGTGAGAGGACACCACTGCCAAGGCACGAGGGCATCAGGAAAATCCAGAGCAAGAAATCCTAGCTGAGCAACGTGGTGGACTTCCGAGTCGGAAAATCGTGGGTCAAATGCCAGTGGGAGGCTACAAAGGTGGGAGACATCAGGCCATGCGTGTCCTAGGCCACCTGGGAAGTGTGTTCCAGAATCTAAATGAAAGATGGAAGGGAAAAAAATCCCTGGAAGGGTGCGTTTGAAACCTTGTGTGGCTGAGATGCAGGCACCGTGGGGTTCATTGCACACCACACCTTTTCTGCCACTGAGGTCCTTTTCACAGCCCTTGGGCTGCACCTGCATGGGTGTGCCAGCTCATCTCTCTACACCCTGCACTTAATTCAGCGCTCTGTTTTCTCAGATCTTAGGGCTTGGAGATGAGAATTTATTATTTGAACCAACACGGACTGAGTGCCTACTGTGGGCCAAACACCATCCTAGGAACTGAATATAAAGGCAAATTTATTGCTACTTAAAAATCCAGATCTCTTAGGACTAATTTTCTGATCCTGTCTGAGTTCCTTGCTATCATACAACCTAAGAAACTTTACATAGACTCCTAGGGAACATTTCCCCAGGCCTTGGTCTTCTAAATACATTGGTAAAGAAATCGGGTTCGGGGGGCCTGGGTGGCGCAGTCGGTTAAGCATCCGACTTCAGCCAGGTCACGATCTCGCGGTCCGTGAGTTCGAGCCCCGCGTCAGGCTCTGGGCTGATGGCTCGGAGCCTGGAGCCTGTTTCTGATTCTGTGTCTCCCTCTCTCTCTGCCCCTCCCCCGTTCATGCTCTGTCTCTCTCTGTCCCAAAAATAAATTAAAAAAAATAAATAAAAAATAAAAAAAATTAAAAAAATTAAAAAAAGAAAAAAAAAAAAAAGAAATCGGGTTCTTGGGGTGCCTGGGTGGCTCAGTCGGTTGAGTGTCCGACTTCAGCTCAGGTGATCTCACGGTTTGTGGGTTCAAGCCCCGCGTAGGGCTCTGTGCTGACAGCTCAGAGCCTGGAGCCCGCTTCGGATTCTGTGTCTCCCCCTCCCCCTGCCCCTCCCCTGCTCATGCTCTGTCTCTCTCTGTCTCAAAAATAAATAGAAACATTAAAAAAAATTAAAGAAAAAGAAATCAGGTTCTTATCCCCTCTCTGCCACTAACCTGCTTTCGGCTAAGGCTAAGCCACAAAAACATTCAAGCTTTCAACGTCCATTCCTGCCAAGTGGACTTTATCTTTCCTCCTCTGTCTCTTTGAGAAAATGCTGGGAGGAGTCAATGAACTAATGCCTGTGAAATCATTATAAAATATGGTCTCACCGGTGACAAGCCAGCACTCAGCAAAGATGGGGGTTTCATCAGATGCAGGGTTTCTGATGCAGCCTGGATTCCTTAGCCATTTCTGTATCAATCAGCTGTCACTGCTCCTTCTCCTCAAACCATGCAAATTTTAAAAGCCTGCACAAGCTCATCTGGAATTCACATACCCAAGCTTCAAACAGACAAGGACAATCTGAAATTGGAAATTCAGGAAGATGTCAGGTGGTGCTGCTCCCCGTGAAAAATGAGCATTGTAGACACAGCCTCACTTCTCCCAAAGATGCCTGATGTTTGTGGATGATTTGTAATGCTTTTACTGAAAAGCCCTCATCCCCATGAACACATTTTGAAGACAGAAATCAATCTTATGCTGTAACGGGGAGAGAAAATCTGTTAGCAAAAAAATCAAGAGGAGAAAAAGCACCTAATTCTGGAATCCTCTCTACTGAATAAATGGATTCCCGAGAAGTAAGCCCACATCACTATTCTCCCCTTACTCTTGCAATTTACTAAGCAGCTTCAAGAGGGAAGATTAAAGAGAGAGACTGTATAGCCAGCCCCACAAGCATTTCCATCTCAGTAATTTAGGCCAGATGTCATCACAGAGACAATTTCCTGTCATCTCACCTCGGGGACCTACTCACCCCATCCCTGGCATTTTGTACTAGGTCAATGTTTGCTTATATATAAGACAAATGACTAAGACCCTCACAGAACCAGTCATAATCACATACTATGAGGCAATGAGCATTATTTCTATAAGGACAGGCTAGACCATACCCTTGAGGTATTTGCGATCTTTAAAATAACTCAATAACACACAGAAGTTTAGTTTAACCCCCAAACCGAGATGAATTCTACTTAGGCCATCAGACTCTAGAGAATAATATTACAAGCCAATAAGAACCGTAAGGCACTCTGGAACCCAGAGCCGAAAACCATCTCAGAAGAACATTGCAGGGAGAGTCCAACTAGTTCCGAGGGAGAGGTAAGTTACGTCGAATAAAGTAGAAATCAGGAAGGGGTAGTAGATAAAGCTGGCAAAGTGGAGGGAGGAAGACTTAAGGTATGGGGGGAGGGTTAGAAAGACACTTCCATGAAGACAAGTCCCACGTTGATGTCCACTAATGCACGCTTACATGCCAAAAATCCGCTTTACTTGCTCAGAGGCCCACAGCCTCTTAGAGCGTTCCATGATCAGGAGGGTTCCTAAGAGTTGCAAAAGCTTCCCAAAGAACAGGTCTTGCCTGAAAAGAGGGCAGAGCTAGAGCCATCGTCTTCCCACATCTCATCCCCCAGCCAACCGCAGAGGGATCTCATGGGCAAACGAGCTGCACTCTTTCCCCAGTGCCCTTCTGGCTCTTGATGTCTTAGGAGCTGAAAAATCAGTCCACAGCAGGTCTGGGAGAAAAAGATAATGTGAGAGCTCACGATGGATCAGGAATGCAGAAAAAAACCAAAGAACTGTTGGCTGCGGGATGTCAGAGGCATCCGCGCACAAGCCAGGAAAGAAGCACACTCCGCACCCGCAGGACATCGTCCTCGACATGGAGCCCGGCCCTGGGGAGTTGCCGGGCCCCATGCCGTGTGTGCCTCGAAGGAGAGGTGCTGAGATTTGGGATGTCCTCAAAATTCTGTCACGAAAGTTAAAGGCAGCTGAGACTGGATGTGAAGAAGGAGTATGTTTAAGAAATATGTGATGACTTGAGGAAAATCATAAACCTTGTGGAGTCTTATGAGAACATTCTGGCACACCACAGTCAAGCACATCAAACTCAAAATGCACAGAGGCCCAACACATGATACAAATAACTTGAATCGAAGAAAACAAAGTGTCAGAACTGACCCCCTTAAACTTTACATTCCAATTCTCCACCGTTCAACAGTCAAAAGACATTTAGAGATACCCCAGCCTGACCATCTTTACTATAATGACCTGCATCCTGAGGGTCCTCCATGCATAGGGGAATTGAATACAGGGCTACAAAATTCCAGATAAGCTGTGATTAATTCAGAAACTGGAGAGAGAACTTTCACATATAAAGAGCAACCACAATCTCAGTCATACCCACCTTTTCCGAGTGCCTCTGCTAGTAAACCAGGAGTCTGCATGGCAATTAAGTGGATGACCTACAAGAGGTCTTTTCAGTCAAAAATTATGAAAGGCTACTAGAAAGAATTCCAGATCCATCTCGGTCATCAGTAAGTTTGCATTTCAAAGTTACTCCTCCCATAGTCGGCAAATATTCTTTAATCCAAAAGCTAAGAATAAATCTGAGAAGAATCAAGAAGGCTGAAAAAAATACATACTCCCCAGAAGTCAGGTAGGCAAGACTCTGAACTCAGGATTGTGGCAAGGTTGTCTTAGGGGAGGGACTAAGCCCCAAAGGCCTCAGTATAGAGGGCAGCCATGAAAATGTAGAGTTGGACCCTGGTTCGAACTTCTGTGTAGCGTTAATAACACAAGACAGTCACTACTGAGCCCCGTCCAAAGCCTTTCAGTTCTAAATCTCAAGTGTGGCAGGTTGAGGTCAAGTTGCCTGGAAGACAGAAGGTGGGGTTTGGACCTTGTTTGCAACACCAGCTCTATCTGTGGATAATAACATGGCTCCCTCTCAGGGTCTGTTCCCTTCCTTTGCCCACACCCTACTTGAAGGTTTGGAACAGCGACTCAATCAGGTGAGTATGTATAAGTCCCTTAGCACGCATGCCAGTTCTCTCGCACTTCTCCAGCCAGTGCTTGGACTGTACATAGGAAAGTCAGATAAAGCTGTTGGTGTTTAGTGGAAAGAATATTGGGCTATAATTAGTGACCTGCTTCTCACAACAGCTCACTGTGACTCTGGACAGATCTGTGCTCTCCCCGATGCATGGGCTTCATCACATGCAAAATGAACTAGATCATCTCTAAGACGCCCTCTGGCAATAGGGGACTTAGGGTTCAAAGATGGAAACAGATCAAAGTGGGGTTACTGAGAGACATCAGCCTTGGGGGCCACCAGAATTGCTAAGCAGGGTCAGAATTACTGGCCACCTCAGGATCTGAAACCTCTGGATCAAACACAACTACTTTATATTATACTCAAAGGCAGTTGGGTTCTGGGGTGTGAAGGCAGGAGGGAGAACAAGATAAAAGGGACAATTCCTCCTCCTCTGAAATCATGGCTCCAAGTTTGGGATGGAAGAGCCTCCTACCTGACCGGGACGGACTTGAAACTATTGAGCCACCATGACGCCAGCTGGCTAATCCAGGTCAGACTCCACAATGAAGCACGTAGATGCTCCCCGTACGCAACAGACAGGCAGGGTAGAAACATTAGAAAAGGAAGATGCAAAGTGCCAGCCAGCTTCAGAGTTATGTTGGCCTCCCACATGCTTTCAAAACACACACTTCTAGGCAAACCATAAGGGAGGGTTGACGGGGGGGGGGGGAGGGGAGGAGAAAGTGGGTGATGGGCATTCAGGAGGGCACCTGTTGGGATGAGCACTGGATGTTGTATGGAAACCAACCTGGCAATAAATTTCATATTAAAAAATATATAAATAAACAAACAAATAAATAAATAAATAAAACACACTTCTGTGCCCCTCATGTCTGGGCAGGGATCCATGGACGTGTCCTGCCTCTCCATCAGCCAGCCTAAATCCTGTCTAATGTAGCCACGTCTCATTTAAAGTCAATCAGAGCTTTATGAGCGACGCGAGTGGGGATGGGTAGCTGGGGCTAACTGGGGTGAAGGCATCACTGCCTGTTCTTCCAACTGTGTGGGCCTCGAGAATGAACCCCTACAAAGAAAACACATTTAACATCATGCCATAAAACTTGAGAGAAGTGACTCTCGCCTGCACCTTGCACCTCTCCACTCATAAATGCACACGCAAACACCTACCCACTAACCAACAAGAATATCACACTGGGACGATTTCAGAATACCATCTAAAAAGTAATAAAGTTATCTTTTAAAATACTCCACAAAAGAACAATTCTCATCAGTCATCCTCCATGACCCTCTGTCTCTCTAAAACACATGCAGGCCTCATAACCTCTCAGGAGCTTCTAGGCAGACAGTACCAAGACTGGCTCAATTTCTCCCAAGGCCCAGGCCATTCCACGCTGCATAGATATGGCTGCATCCACCTTCACCATCCTTCACACCCACTCTGCCCCTGCCATGCTTCTGCCTGGCCAATTCTGACTCATCCCTAGACCCTAATATAAATATGCCCTTCTTCAGGAAGCCCTAATGACTCCCCAAGGTTGGCTTAGGTGCCCTTTCTAACCTTCCCCAAGGTGTGTCTTCACCTATCTTAGCATCAGCTGGTTCTACCCTACTTGCACGTTGACTAGTCTAACTCTCCACTAAACTGTGGGCCACCTTACAGACAAGGAAACCAATGCTCAGAGAAGCAAAAAAAAAAAAAAAATGCATCCAGTAAATGGTGAAGTTGGTGCAGGAAGTTGGACCAGCTGATGCTAGAATCCAGGCTTTATTTGCTCTGCCTCATTGCTTCTCAACTCCAAAAGGGTTGGATGTTTATTTTCACATTCTGATTGTCAGCATGCTAGCTGGGAAGCTAGACACCCCTGAAGTTGTGGCAGGTGACATGAAGTGGTTGCAGTGAATCATTAAGCACACGAACAGGCCTTCAGACCCATTACGTATGGCTGGCAAAGGGCTTCTGTTGCCAAAGATCTTGTCTTTGTAAACAGATTCAGAGAAAAGAAGGAGGTGCAGAGAAGGGAATGCAGAGGAGAAAGAAGAACAGAGAAATGTCAAGAAATGCCCCTGTAGATGGATGACTGATGAAACAAAATTATGTAAAAACATCACAGTGCACACCCAACCACTCACTGAAAATGTATCCCATAACTCAGGGTTATCCCTAATTGTCATTATCAACAGGGATATTACTCATAGCTACAGGGCTCCACCCAACTATCAGCACAGTCTCCTGCCTCCAAAGACAAAGGTACTAAGAGTCAAGAGAAAAGCTTAGAGAAAATGAAAATGCAGCCAACTCCCAGTCAAATGAAAATGCTATGGGCCCAAGGCCAAAGTATATTCTTGGCCTGATGGTGTTCACCACCCTAAATTTAGCCAACTGGTGAGCTTTTTAAAGAAGCATCTTACTCAACCATTTGCGAGCCAGAGATTTACCTCCTATTGCACAGCTTGCTTCCCCCCTGAAGCTGGAACACACTGTCCTTGGCTTTATCATCTGTAGGAGAAGCAAAGCCAACAAAAGCTCTGCTGTTATCACCTAGCTCGGCTTGTCCAAGCAGCGCCTGGATGAGGTCTTTTAAGGGCACTGCCAGAAGGCCCCCCTTCCCCAGATACTCAGCCCGCCCACCCCTCTCACCTTCCCCGTATCTGCCAGCACACCTTCATTCTTACCGTCAGAGACTCGTTCCTTTGTGTTAAACACTCCAACTCCAGAAATCACCTTTCAAGACAAGAAAACTCTAGGGAGAACTTGCATGCCCATTACCTTAGCCAATGTCTGTGCAAATTCTAACCCTGCTCGCCTCATCTGACCCTTAGGAACACACTGGGACGTCTGAGAGACAGGTGGAAGGTTGACAATCATGAAGCCCCAGAATGAGACCTGGATTGGAAGCCTCCTTCAATCATCCAGGCAAGCTTCAGTTGCCTCATGTGAAAGAGATTGTGCAATCTATCCTTAGTTCAATAAACAGAAACAAACACCAGTTCAGGTGATTATTAATTTGGGGAATTTTTAGGGCTAGAAGAACCAAATGGTTAAATGCACGACTCCAGACCAAGACGGAGAAATCAGGGACTGTGCTTCAGACGGTTTTGGGGAATGGGGGACTAACGGTGACATCAAGACACAACTCAAAGTGCTATCCCATCTGTGGGAATCCGAGTCAAGAGCCCACAGAGGCCAACAAAAGAAAACGTAGACACGAGGAGGGGACCCGGGGCCATTCAACCGACCTTAAGCAGTGACGAACGTACAGCCCATCATGTTTCAGTCCACCTTGTAGTCGCTCCTACTAACTAGTTTCACTATGACAATAGATAAATACTTATTAAGCACAGCTGTTATGTCAAATGATGATCAAAAGAATAGGTTTGCATCACTTGGGACTGTAGTAAGTAAGCTCATCCTGGACATCAGCAGAGGACAAGAAAATATCCTGAGGCCAGAACTAATAAAACTCGACACATGAGCAGAAATGGCTGATGTTAGAAAAACATTTGGTAAAATGCTCTCCTAGAAAGGGAGAATAGAAGGACAAAGAGAAATGACACACACACATGAATTTGTAAATTAAAAGGGCCCACTGAGTGTCCAGCACATTGAAAGAAAAGTGATCCATCCTTAGGCATATTTTCATGCCATGTCAGAGCACTGGGGTTGGAGAGAAATATCCTAAATATCATTAAAGCTTCCGAAGGGAAAACAGAGGAGTGCCTTCAAAATTCTGAGGAAAAATTATTTCCAATCAAGAATTCTATACCTATTCAAACTAAGATCAAAACACAGGATAAAGTAAAAACGCATCTTCAGGGAAGGATGGCATGAGATTGCGGGGGCAGGGTGAGGGGTGAGAGGTAAGATTATTGCTGGGTTGAACATCTGAATTTTATTCTCAGAAATGTGAGGCCACTAGAGGTTTTGAGCCAGAGAAGAGGCAAAATCTGATTTGTGTTCAGTCTTATAGTCTATTTATCTGGTATTTTATCAGTCTATATGTCTTATGGCTACTGTTTACAAGGCTCATCTTTTTCTATTCTTTTACTTTCAACCTATTTGTATCTTTGAATCCAAAGGGTGTCTCCTATAGACAACATGTAGTCATTTTTTTTTCTATCCAGTCTGACAATTTCTTTTGATTGGATGACTTCGTATAATCACGTTTAACATTATTATTGATACGGTTGGATTGCTAATTACCATTCTGCTTTAGATTTTCCATATGTCTCATAACCATGTTTTTCATATATTCTTCCTTTACCACCTCCTTTGACTTAAGTGGATAGCTCCTAGCGTATTTTTTAAATTCTTTTAAGGACTTTAGGGGCACCTGGGTGGCTCAGGTCTTCATCTCCCAGTTGGTAAGTTCGAGCCCCGCATCACGCTCTGCTCTGACAGCTCAGAGCAAGCCTGCTTCGGATCCTGTGTCTCCCTCTCTCCTGACCCTCCCCCATTCATGCTCTGTCTCTGTCTCTCAAAAATGAATGAACATTTTAAAAAATGCAAATTCCTTTAAGGATTTTAAGCTATATATATTTTTTTAACTTATCTTTTTAGTGGTTGTTCTCAGGCTTACAATATATACTTCAACTTACTAAATCTCTTTTAGATTTACACTAACTTACTTCTAGTAACCCTTCTATTGCTGCATTCTCTTTCCCTTTTAATTTCTTTTTAATGTTTATTTTTGAGAGAGAGGGAGAGAGAGGGAGAGAGAGGGAGAGAGAGGGAGAGAGAGGGAGAGAGAGGGGGAGAGAGGGGGAGAGAGGGGGAGAGAGGGGGAGAGAGGGGGAGAGAGGGGGAGAGAGGGGGAGAGAGAGGGAGAGAGAGGGAGAGAGAGAGACAGAGAGACAGCAGGGGAAGGTCAGAGAGAGAGGGAAACACAGAATCCAAAGCAGACACCAGGCTCTGAGCTGTCAGCACAGAGCCCGACACAGGGCTTGAACTCACGGACCCCAAGATGATGACCCGAGCCAAAGTCCAAAGCTTAATCGACTGAACCACCCAGGCACCCCCGTCCCCTTTTTTAGGTTATTACTGTTATACATATGAATGCCTATATAAGTTGCAAACCCAACAATACAGTGTTGGAATTACTGCTTTTTATAATACTTTTATGTAAGCTAAGAGAAGAAATGAGAGCACAACTATGTTTGTAGGAGTTTCTTAAAAAACATTAATTTTCTTATTTATCAGTTGGGGTTATCTTCAGTTCTTCCTATGGATGGGATTAACTTCTGGTGTCATTTCCTCAAGCCAGTCTGGTTCCATCCCCACTCTAACCTTTCTGAGGTTATTATCAAATGTATTTCTTTGTGTTATAGGTCCAATAAGGCAGTTTTGCAGAAATTGTTTTAAATTACAAGAAAAACTATTTAATGATACTGTCTTTGTATCATTATCTAGATTTTTACCAGAGCTCTTTTTCACGCAGATTCAAATTACTGCCTGATGTCACTTCCTTTCAACCTGAAGAACTTTCCTTTGATATTCCTTATAAGGCAGTTTCTGCCAACAATAAATTCTTTCACTTTTTATTTTCCTGAGATTGCCTTCATTTCACCTTCATTTTTGAAAACCAGCTTTACTGGATATGGGATCCTTGGTTGAGAGTTTTTCTTTCTTTGAATATACTGTCACACTGCCTGCTGGCCTCCATTGTTTCTGACAGGAAGTCAGCTGTTAATCTTCTGGTGGGGAGTCATTTTTCTCTTGCTGCTTTCAAGAGCTTCTCTGTATCTTCGGCTTTAAATGTTTTGACTACAACGTTTCCCGGTATGAATCTCTTCCAGTGGATCCTGCTAGGAGTTGCTCAACTACTTAAGATGTGTGTATCAGTGTTTTTTCACTGTATTTGGAAAGTTTTCAGCCATGATTTCTTTGAACATTTTTTCTGCACCTTTCCCCCCTCTCCTTCTGGTACTACCATTGCATGTATGTTGATGCGTTAAAGGGTGTTTCACATTTCTGAGACTGTTCTTTTTTCTTTATTCTTACTTTTTCTTCTTTAAATTGTGTAATCTCTATTGATCCGTTTTCAAGTTCTGATTTTTCTTCTGCCCAGTCAAATCTGCTGTTGAGTCCCTCTCGTGAATAGTTCCTTTCAGTTATTGTACTTTTCAACTCCAGAATTTACACCCAGTTCTTTTTACAATTTCTGTCTTTTGATACTATTTCATG